>NC_140962.1:16991776-16999276 GCF_056783735.1 Eptatretus burgeri | reverse complement strand
TGCAAATTGGTTCTCAGGAAAGTTGGAGGAAGATGCAGACTTCCTCAAAAAACTTCACATGACGGAGGAATGCCATACTCACTTGTCCGTGGAGGTAAACAAGCAAAACTTTCGGTACTGGGGAACTGAAAATCCTGGTAATGCATCAACTGAACTGGTGCCTCAATCTGTTCTCAGTCACCATGTGGGTGGCGGTTGGTTGGTATGGGATAATTGGTCCATACTTCTTTGAAGATGACCAGGGACGCACTTGCACGGTAAACAGTGGTTCCAGCAGGATGTGGCACCGCCCCATACAGCCAGGGAAACAAGGCGTTTTCTCAACCAACATTTTGAGGGCTGCTTTATCTCCCTCTACGAAGACGTTGAGTGGCCACTGTATTCCCCTGACCTTACTCCTCCAGACTTCTTCTTGTGGGGGTATCTCAAGGACAGGATCTATGGAAACCCTAGGCCTTAGACTCTTGATCAGCTGAAGGAAAACATCCACTGAGAAATCCAGAACATTCCTCAGGAAACGTTTCCCAAAGTGATGGAGAACATGACAACGCTTTTGCAGGCAGTGATCGGACAACGTGGAGCCTATGTTGAACATGTGGTCTAAAAGAAAACGACGATTCTATCCCAAAATTTAAATTTTGGTGGCAATTTTGACATTGGTACAATAAACTTCAACCTTTCAGCTTTTTATCCAGCCATATATCTTTTAAAAAAAATATATGTTATGACCATCCTCTTTGCAGAAGAAAAGTTGTATATTTTTTTGGGACACCACACACACACACACACACACACACACACACACACACACACACACACACACACACACACACACACACACACACACACACACACACACACACACACACACACACACACGCACACACACACACACACACACACACACACACACACACACACACACACACACACACACACACACACACACACACACACACACACACACACACACACACTCATGTCTCTCACCTGTAACTGGAAGGAATAATCAATTACCACAGGTGGCTAGGATTTCTATAAATGAACCCTCATGCTCTTTCAGCCAAAGAAAGCTGTGTAAAACAACCAATACAAGTTACACACAGTAAGCCTTTTGCTGTTTCAAACCCTACCTGGATTCCTCTACAGTTGCAGTTATTCACAAGTAGCACGTACATGAGAATCCCAATGCTACGCACCCTTTCAGCCGCTGAACCAGTTTCTTCACTTGTTGGCGAGTCATCAGTGACAGCATAGACAGAAATACGCACCACCAAGGTTCCCAAGCAGGTACCACTTGCCATACAAAAGGCAGTTAACATACAAATATTTCAACCCAATCACATCTCTCACTCGTAATTGGAGCGAACAACCAATCAGCTCTCACCCAATTAATATGCCTGGTGTTGGCTTAACGGTTCAGGTGTAGCTGGATTAAGATCTTCGGGTCTTGAGTTCAAGCCTCTCGTCGACAGTTGAATTAACACCAGGTGGGTTGATTCAGCCTGTCATCCTTCCGAGGTCAGCGAAATGAGCACCAGTGTACTGGGGTAATAACCATTCAGGGTAACCTGCATCAGAGTGGCGACTCATCCAGGACTGTTTTCCCAGCCAATGAAACTGCCTCGGCAGCCCGATGCACCTTTATGGCACGAAAGGAATGGTATTAGTATTATTATTATAATGTATTATCTCGCATCATCAATCACTTCATGCTGGCGACATCGTCACCTATAAACAGTCTGGAGAGTTGGCACATCCACGTGTGCTTCTTCAGCGGGATGATGGCGCATGTGTGACACTTGCTGGGTGAAGGAGAGACCACTCCACAGATGGTCGAGGATCCGCTTCTCCTTACTATGCCCCATCCCCATTATTTATCAAACCTTTGGCTTTTAAAGCAAGTCGCTGTGCATTTGAGCCATAGCATCATCCTACTTCATCACCAAATTCCCATCAGAGCCATATGTGTGCACTGAAACTGGCATGTGGTTAAAGTGATAAATCGGAACGCCTCTGTTTGTCTTGGGAGTTCACTTCCGGTGGTCATGCATCTCACCTGTGAATGGAGGGAATAACCAATTAGCTCTCACCTAATCAGTTAAACCCCGGTGGCTTGGATTAGGCAAATAAATCGACTCCTCTCATGCTCTGCTAGTCGAAGAAAGCTGCATAAAGCAATCATGAAAGCTTACGCAAGGTGAGCTCTTTGCTGTTTAAAACCTTTCCCAGAGTTCTTCCACAGCTGTAAAGACATTCACAAATAGTACACACACGAGAATCACAATGCTATGCTGTCGCTGATGATTTGCCAACAAGCAATGAAACCGGTCCGACGGTTGTGAGTGGGTGTGTAGCATTGGGATTCTCATGTGTGTACTATTTGTGAATACCTGCAGCTATAGAAGAATCCAGATAGGGTTTGAAACACCTTATGTAGCATTTCATGGTTGCTTTATGCAGCTTTCTTTGACTAAAAGAGCATGGGAGCTAATTTATTTGATAATCACAGCCACCTGGGGTAATTGATTGGTTGAGGTTCTGATTGGTTAATCCTTCCAGGTGTGTGTTTTGTTGTTTGGTTTTGTCTTTTTTTCTCCATGTGGCTAATTTCCCAAGCTTACATTCAAAGCTTCTTTCAAACAAAGAATACTGAGACTTGAATATATGAATGTTTAATCCCTTTTCCCCATCACTCAGTTGTTAGTTTTATTTTGGCTATCAGTTAAAGTACACCATTTTTCTCAAAAAAAAATTCTTGGCATAATAAACAAAACAGCTTGAGAGTGAAGAAGGGTAGTGTTAAGACTGCATCAAGCAGGGGTATTTCACTCAGAGAGTAGTTAATGCATGGCAAGGTAGTGGCAGCAGAGATGGTGGATTGGTTTCAACTGGAATTTGATCGCTACCTATAAGCAGTTGGGATGGAGGGAGACGTAAATTTTGGCAGGATTGCTCGGGCTTTATGTGCCTTGTAGCCTCCTCGTGTGTTGAAGTTCCTTGTATGAAATATTTTTGCAGGCCTTCAGGAAGGGATTGCACCTGTACTTGACCAAGTTTGAATACAGAAATGCAGCGACAGGTAAGAACTATTGCTCAATTGTAACTCATCCTCCACACCATGACCTCTCTTTAAGTCGATTGCCACACCACACCTCTCCCATAATCCACCTTTGGCACCATCTAAAGGATCCATTACATTTGCCAAAATGGTGGCGTTTTCCCGTACTTCCCCTTATCCCCAGTAAAAATTATCTTCCCTATTCTGTTCAAATGCCATATATCCTCCCAACCTTCTTTCCTTTTTTTTTTTTTTTAATACGCATTTATTAATGAAATTAACTATTTTATGTAGCACACATATGCAGACTCAATTGTTCTTAACTTTATAAAAATTTGTAAAATTACATGATCCAAAGTGTAACATTTGATGTTCTTTGTTTGCATTCGTTACCCCCGCCACCTAAGATGGACAGAGGTGATGTATTTACCACTGTCTGTGTGTCTGTCTGTGAGCGGGATATCTCAAAACGTAAGACTGATTCGGACAAAACTTGGTGGACAGGTTGGGTGTGTGACGGAGACAAATTGATTAGATTTTGGTCCAGATCTGGATCTGGATCCGAGGATTTTTTAAATTCATAAGTGATTCTTCACCATTGAGAGAGGGCCAAAAACGATATATAGCACAATATCTCAAAAAGCTTTGGGTGGATTCAGATGAAACATGGTGGATAAGTTGGGTAGTTGACACAAACAAGTTTTGCCAGAATTCCATTAATCTGGATAATCTAACATATCTGCTACTGTCGGAGAGATACATTTGTGGTGGTAGCAAGGATGTTGTAGATTGATACAGAGCACAAGTTCATAATCGGCTCGAACATATGTTCACTTTAAGACGTTTTAAATGACAGATCAAAGATGCACCACTATTTGGAAGTATTTAGGCTTGGTTACATCACTGCTCTCTTGAAAAAAATAATTCCATCAAATCATTGGGCTAGCAGGATGGCCTATGAGGATGCACACTCACCTCTAAGCTGTTCAGCTTGGGTTTGAATCTTGGCCTATCTACAAATGTCATCCCGGTGTTTCACAGGCAGAGTGATTCATCAAGTGTGCACCAACCCTCAAATAGGGAAATTAAAGATCCCACTGCATCCTCGATGAAGAGTAGGCAAGCTATCGCTGGCACCCTGAACAAATTCCAAGTTCCTGCCCTGGCTTCCTGTGTCAGAATGGTGACCCCTCCAGTCATGTAATTCTTGCCAAGAAACTGCTTCAGCAGAACTGATGCTCTGTTGAAAGCATCATACGGAATCAAAACATTATTTAATTATCATTATACGAGGGGCAGTCAATAAGTCACCTTAAATGGCGATATAAGTTTGAGAATGTAATGTGTGTAGTTGTAGATGACATGTGCTATATCTATGGGTAAGAGTCATGTTTTGCCTGTTTTAGATCTGGCAACATTGAGTGGATGACGTCAGTGGAGCAGTTCCAAGATGGCGGCTCCCTTAGAAGCATGCACCAGGGAGGAGCAACGTTCTGCCATCCGTTTCATGGGAAGTGAGGGTGTGAATCCCAGTGAAATCCATCGCAGAATGAAAATGCAATGTGGTGACAAGTTTATCGCAACAGCAGGTGTACGACTGGGCCAGGAAGTTTAAAAGTGGAGTTCTTTCAGTTCGGGTGTGAGTTGTCTCTGCACCCACCTTGCAGACACTTTGCGGAACCCTAGCACATTGTGAACGATATGATGTGTTGAACCATGGCTAATGTTCAATTTGGAGGCCACGTCATCCAGCGTAATTCGACGGTTTTCCATTAGCACGCGCTCAACTCCTGCAACCATTTCTGGTGTGTCGATTGTGTGAGGCCGGCCCGAGTGAGCAGCGTCTGCCACACTCGACACCCCACTTTTAAACTTCCTGTCCCAGTCGTACACCTGCTGCAGTGATAAACTTGCATCACCACATTACATTTTCATTCTGCGATGGATTTCACTGGGATTCATACCCTCACTTCCCAAGAAACGGATGACAGAACGTTGCTCCTCCCTGGTGCATGCTTCTCAGGGAGCCGCCATCTTGGACTTGCTCCACTGACATCATGCGCTCAATGTTGTCAGATCGAAAACAGGAAAAACATGACTCTTACATTATTTACTGGCCCTCATATTTTATGGGTTTTGTTTAATGCATCACATTTTACCTGTTGATTGGAAATTTCAATTTAAAAAGGCTTTTTAGAAAGTTGGGTTGGAGAACTGAATGTGGAAAAACCACATGTTTAAGTTCAGAAGAAATGGTGAGGAGGGTGTTGTGGGGTTGTTGTAATTTGTTCATCCTGTAAATTATCAAAGCAACCCACAAACCTCCATGCTTTTCAATGGATATTTGAAATTGTGCAGAGGATCTCTGGGCCTGCCTTGAGGAGTCCAGTGGACAACCAGTTGCCGCTATCATGAGGACATGGACAACGCAGCTTGGCTACCCCGTCTTGCATGTTTCGGATGAGCAGGTTAGACTACCATATCTGCATGCATTTAATTTTCTTCTGAAGTCGCATTTTGTGCTCTTGCTTATTTGTTTCTCCCCTGCCCCACCCCCACCAAACTCCCTTTCCTCAACAATGTTTGGCTTCAAGTTCAAAGTTTGCTTGAAAGATATGTAACTTAATTGCTCAGTGCCACCTTCAAAGTAATAGAGTATAACATTATTAAATTTTCCTGATGAGTGATCCATATTGGATGATGAGATGTAATTGGGCAGAACTAATGGCCTTGCCGCACTGTATTTGACCCGTGTTGTTCCTTCACCAAAGTTTTGAAACCTAAGTTCTGATATTCTACATCCACTCCTTGACCTTCTCTCCAGCAAGGAGAAGATCGTATCTTGAACATTACCCAAGAGAAGTTCTGTGCTGGTGGTACTTTTAAAGGCAAGATGTCGGCAAGCACCTGCCTTATCCTCACACTGACGGTTTCCAATTTTAATTACTTTTGCCTAAACGACACCACCTTTGTTGCATTAGATGCCCATCCAGAATGATCTCATTGCTCTGGTGATCTCCACTTAGTGCGTTTAAAATTTTTATTCTTCTAACCCATAACTCTTTTCCTTTCCTCATTTAAATTCAACCTCAAAAAGCTTTCACATCTCTTTCCACAAACCCCCAAACATACCAGGTGATAGCCCCACTTGGATGGTTCCTATTACTATCAGTACCGGAGACAACCCCAGTGAAGTACGAATGACTGTGCTGCTCGAAAAGCAAAGTACAAGAGTCACCATTCCAGGCCTCCAGGCAAACCAATGGGTCAAGGTAAATATGCCTCATGCCTTTGCCGCTGTTCCCAGTCGCATCCTGTACCGCCACCTCTGTGTACCGTACAGCTATCACTCCACTTACTACCCTTTGTGTGTTGCGCCACTGCCATTCCCACCTCCTTAACATGCTGTGCCATCATTTCCATGCCTCCCTTACCTACTCCACTGCAATCATCATGTCTTCCGATCCTCACCGCTCATGGCTGTGTCCCCCTTCATTTGTATGCTCTACTGCAAGGCCCCCCTCCTCCTCCCCCCCCCCCTTTCATGTGCTCTTTCGCTCGACCCTGCTTCCCCCATGTGCTGTCTCTCTTATGCTATTTCTCACTGTGTTGCTGCACAATCCTACCTCCCTCCCATGCTGCACTGCTTCCACCACTGCTGTACCTTCCTGCCCCACATTCCTGATTGCAACTGTGCCGCTGCAATCCCCTTGCTGACATCTTTTGTTTTTATTTCGGTTGTCTTTTGGGTTTTTCTGCACTTGTTCATCAATTTTCAATTTTTCCCATTCAGCTGAATTCTGGCACAGTTGGGTTCTACCGCACATGCTACAGCCAACCTATGCTGAAGGCCCTCATCCCTGCTATTCGAGATCAATCTTTGCCACCTTGTGACAGGCTCAGCATCCAGGATGATCTCATTGCTCTGGTGACCACAATGACCATCACTGCATCAATGCAGAACATTTTATCTGGATATGTAGCAAGTTGTGTGTGTGTGTGTGTGTGTGTGTGTGTGTGTGTGTGTGTGTGTGTGTGTGTGTGTGTGTGTGTGTGTGTGTGTGTGTGTGTGTGTGTGTGTGTGTGTGTGTGTGTGTGTGTGTGTGTGTGTGTGTGTGTGTGTGTGTGTGTGTGTGTGTGTGTGTGTGTGTGTGTGCCATAACTCCAAAAACATGAAATCTTGTGGCCTGAAACTTTGCATGCATACAAAGAGAACTCCATCCAAGGGAGAGCATGAATGAAAATTGGGTGTTTTGGTTAATTTAAACACCCCTTTTGAAGATTATCAACAGCCTTATTTAATTATCCTTTATCAAGGCTCATCCTTGGGTCACCTCTCTGTCCCTCGCTAGGATCTTAATTCACCTTTTTTTTTTTTGACCTGCTCAACACTGCCTTGACTTGGAACAGACTGCATTGGTTTCTTAACAATACTTTTT
>NC_140962.1:16894276-16984276 GCF_056783735.1 Eptatretus burgeri | reverse complement strand
ACTCACAGCAAGGAGGCATGAGACAAGAGGGGCGGGAGTGGAAGGGACAAAACAGTGGGGAACAGACACATTAGGTGAACTGTGGAAGGGAGAGGGATTGGGATGGGACGGGGAACATGGCGAAGAGAAGATGGACATTTCAGGGACTTTCAGGAAGGAAAGTAGGAGAAATGAAGGAAGTGGGCTTGGGTGGATTATCGGGGGTAGAAAAGATCGAGGATTTGGATGGGGGAAGATAAGAGGTGGTGGTGAACAGCTGTTTTGAAAGCCTGGAGGGAAGAATGGGAAAGAATAGAGTGAGGAAGTTTATTCCAAAGGCGGGAAAAAAGAGGAATGAAAGAGTGAAGATGAGCAGTGATTCGTGATTTTGGTAGTTTTACCAGAAGGGGGTTGTTGGCGGACCTTGAGCGCCCTGTGGAAATGTGGTGGGGACAAATCGCAGAGAGAGCAGGGGGGCAAGGCTGGAGAGGAGTCGGTAGAAGACAGAAAGACCACCGACCAACCTGCGGTGATTGAGTGAGAGGCCCAAAGACTCAGCTTCATTGCGGGAGATGCTGATGATCTTAAATGCCCTGGTTTCGACAGCGTGAAGCCGAGAAAGGTGGGAGGCAGGAGCACCAGCCCAGAGGGGAGAGCAGTACTCCATCAGGCTACGGATAAAAGCTTTGTAAGTGGTCAGGAGCTCAAGAGGGCCGAGGAAGGACTTAGCACGACGGAGGATTCCCAGTCGGCGACTGGCTTTTGAGGCGAGGTTGGAAATGTGACTTTCCCAGGAAAGGTCATGGCAGATAGTGAGACCTAGAAGCTTGAAAGAAAAGACTTCTTCCAGAGGATTGTTGAGAAAGTGGATGGGGGGGGGGGTTTGTAAACGGTCCTTTCGAAGAGACATAGTGAGAGTGTGAGATTTGTCTGGATTGAAAGACATGTTCCACGTGTTGGACCAGTTTGTGATTTTATCCAGATCTGCAGTGAGTGAAGAAGCTGCTGCTTGCCGGTCTGAGGGATGACAGATGATATGGCAGAGGGTGGAGTCGTCGGCAAAGAGAAATAGAGGATTTTCCAGAGAGTCCGAGAGATCATTGATGAAAACTAGAAAAAGAACAGGGCCCAGAACGCTACCTTGAGGAACTCCAGCCTGCACAGGAAGAGGGGATGAAAGAACTCCATTTAGGGCCACACGTTGACTGCGACAGGAGAGGAAGTCTGCGAGCCATGAGTGAAGATGGCCTTGAATACCATGGGAAGAGAGTTTGGTGAGTAGGGCAGGGTGCCAGACTGTGTCAAAAGCACGTGATATGTCCAGGGATACGGCTCGGATTTCCTGTCTGGCATTGAGGACCTCCATCCATTGATGGGAGAGCAGAAGCAGCATATCCAGGGTAGAGTGACCTGGTCTGAAACCAAATTGATGATTGGAAATCAAGCCATTGGAGAAGAGGAAGGATTTCATATCTGAGGCGATGATGGATTCCATCACCTTGCTGATGATTGGGAGAAGGCTGATTGGTCTGTCGTTACAGGGATCTGTTTTTGCACCTTTTTTATGCAGGGCAGTGATGTTAGCAGATTTCCAAGCAGATGGCAGATGACCTTGGGCAAATGAGAGGGTGAATAGAACAGAGAGAGGGTGAGCAAGAGCAGAAGAGCAGGCTTTGAGGACACGTGGGCTGATGCCGTCTGGACCGGTTGCAGAATCTGACTCGAGGTTTGAAAGCAAGCTCTCCACCTTGTCAGGAGAAAAGGATACAGAGTCCAGGGACAGTTGGGTGCGACTGGGTAAAGTGGGTAGAGATAGTGATGGGTTTAGGACACAAGATTTAGCTGCAAACACCGAGTTTAGACATTCAGCTTTATCACGTGTGGAATCAGCAGTGCGGCCATTTGAGGTAAGGGAGGGGATGGAGGGGGAACATACACCAGAATCAGATTTGATTAAACGCCACCAGGATTTTGAGGAGGGAGAGAGGTTTGAGAGTTCAGACTTGAGATGAGAAAGATGTTGTTTTCTGGCTCTCCTGAGGGTAGATACACACTTGTTCCGAGCTTTGTGGAAAGAACTGAGATTGCCCTCAGTTGGGTTTGCTTTCCATGAGGCAAAGGCAAGTTGTTTCAGGACAACTGCCTCGCCACAAGCTTCAGTAAACCAAGGGCGGGAGGAAGGGTAAGACAACTGAACACGAGAGGGGATAAATCTGTGCATGAGGGAGAGCAAGTTTCTTTGAAAGAATTCCCAGGATGAGTTGATGTTTGAGAAAGTAGTGATAGGAGACCAGTCTGTAAGTTTGATGGCTGCTCGGAGACCCTGCCAGTCGGCTTGAGTGAAATGCCAGACTCGACGGCGGTGAGGTGGTTCTCTGATAACAGCCAGAGAGATGTCCACTTTGACAAGGACGTGGTCAGAAGAACCAATTGGAGCGAAGGAAGAGCAGCAGATATTGTCAGGGAAATTTGTCAAAATCAGATCCAGAAGAGATGGAGTACCATTGGTTGAGATCCGGGTCGGGAAGTTGACCGATTGAGTCAGTCCCAATGAGTCGCAGAAAGCTTTTGCTGAGGTGCCATGGCAGGTGAGAGAGGTACCCACACCTAGCCAACTGGCGTGATGACAATTGAAGTCACCACATAAGAGGAAGAGAGAGTTTGGATGAGAAGATAGAAGATGGTCCATGTTTTCGGATAGTGAGGTGTAGATGGAGTCATCACTGTTCGGTGGACGGTACAGTACACATATAAACATGAGGTGGGAGTGGAGGGGAAGCCGAAGCCAGAGGTATTCCTGGGGGTGTGGGGGAGTGAGAGCAGTGCATGGAGAGTGAGGAATAGAGTCTTTGATGAAGAGAGCAACACCTCCACCAGGACGAGGCTCATGTCTGTCATACCGTAAGAGGGAGTAGCCAGGGAGAGATACTTGGGAGTCAGACACGTCTTGGGAGAGGAAAGTTTCTGTTAGGCAGATAATGTCTGGTTTGTCAGTGGCAACCTGTATGGAAAGATCTGAAAGGTTTGAGCGAAGGCCCCGGATATTTGAGGTCCACACTTTTAATGAAGAGGAAGGGGAGGAGGCTTTGGGTGCAGGAGATGGAGGGGGAGGGGGAGGGTAGGACAAGGGACGAGGGGGGCAGGTAAGGAGGGTTGCTGAAGGAGTGTGGGGTATTGCAGAACAGCGAGGGGAGGGGGCCGAATGAGGAGGAGAAAAGGCTCTGTGGTGCTGGGGGAGAGGGGGGACAAGAGAGGGGAAGAAGGCAGTTGAGGATTTGAGGAGGTGGAGTGAAGAGATGGAGGTGAGAGGGCAGTGGAGGGAGGCAGGTTGGTGGATGAGAGGGGGGGCAACTTTGAGAAGGAAGAGTGAGGGGGATGAAAGGTGGGAGAAAGGTCACCGGGGCATTTTTGAGAGAGGCGAGAGGCAGGCTTGGACGCAGAAGAGTGGGATGGTTGCTTTGAGAGTGAGAGTGAGGGGTGAGGGGGGTGAGTTGGCACTGAATTTGGAAAAAAAGAATGGTTGATGGAAAGCGAGCATCCATGGCAAACTGTGGTTTTTAAAAGTTTTAGGTCAGAGATGCGATTTAACACAATTCTTGATGGGTGCAATGAAGGCGAATTCAGAGCATGGAGAGAAGCGCTGTAATAGTTGGATTTTTTAGGCAAGGAATGAAGGAGAGCTCGAAATGAGAGCAGTCTGTTAAAATAGCAGAAGAGTAGTGCATTGTGAAACAGTAAAGAGTACCACATGTGTGAGAGAGGAAGATGAAGCATTATAAGATCGTTTTTGTTGTTACAAATAATGTATGAGAGAGTTCAACAGATTAGGTCATGGAAGTGTAAAAAAAAAAAAAATCGAGGAAGAAGACGAGGAAGTTAAGAGGAAGAAGAAGAAGCAGAATCGGGAGAAGGTGAGCGTGTTGTTGTTTTAGGGTTTTTTTATTTTTTTTTTTATTTTTTTTTATTTTTTTTTATTTTTTTTGAGATAAGAAAGAGATTAGTTGGGAGAATGGGGGATGTTTGGAAAGTTGGGAGGATCAAAATTGAAGGTAATGGGGAGGATATAAAATGAAGGGAATGGGGAGAAAAAACAAACAAATAAAAAACCGATCGAATACCGAGTGGAACCGGTAGGCCTCAAGCCTACGCCTAGGCCTCAAGCACAGGTAAGAACGTCGACAAAAATACTCGCAAAATAGCACGATTTTTGAAACAAAACCGAACTAGCAACACACAGTAACATGTAGGTGAGAAAATTAAACAGTTAAAACGGGACAAATAACAACCGGAAACTTAGCTTTGAGAACGTCAGCAGGGAGCTCCAAAGGAGACCTCTCGCTGCTCAAAACCGGAACCGGAAGTGAGTATTATTTGTATTAGTAGTAGTAGTAGTTTGTTCATGTTGGCAGTAGTAGGTGAGTGTGAGGGGGAGGGTGTGGGTTATGATGGATCGTCCTTGCGTCCGCGTGTCCACGGGTAGGAGACATCTTTTCACCATTGTTCGAAGTTCTTCGCGGCTAATTTTTTATGGGGCTTTTTCAACAATGAGCTATAGCTTGTTTTTACGATTTAGGTCTATTCATAATGGGTTGGACAAATGCACAATGAACTAATAATGTGCATCGAGCGCTTTGATTACTTATAGATACGATATACCAACGAATAATTATCGTGTAGCCGGCGTTCACAAACTATGCCCAACGATAGCCTAACTTATCCATATCGTGCGGCAGTTTATCTTTGCCGGTGACGTGGGGTTTGCTATTCATAGGCTGCCACTCAACGATTTAAATGGCTGCATCTCCACTATTGAAAGTAGACGCTTGCGCTCAACAATTGGATTTTTTTTTACACTCAACGACTTTTAAACGGTACCACTCAGCTATTTTCATTGTTTACAATGAACGATTTAAATTGCTGTCACTCGCCTTTGTTTTTTGACGCTGGCGCTTGGAAATTTTAATCGTTTCTATTGAACGTCCTAAATCGCTCAAACCCCACTATTGAAAGTAGACACTTGTGCTCAACAATTGGATTTTTTTTTTACACTCAACGACTTTTAAACGGTACCACTCAGCTATTTTCATTGTTTACAATGAACGATTTAAATTGCTGTCACTCACCCTTGTTTTTTGACGCTGGGGTTTGGAAATTTGAAGCGTTTCTTCTGAACGTGTTAAAACGCTCAAACTCGACTATTTTAAATAGACGCTGCCGATGGACAATTGGAATCATAGCCAAGCTAGACATCGAAGTGTGAACATCCTCGTCATGCCGAAGAAAAGTTTGAAGAATGCTGCAAATAAGTGTCCTGGCCGTGGCCGTGGACACTGACGCAAGGACGATCCATTATACCGACGTCTTTCAGCCTATGAGTAACTTAAAAGTAACGTCTGTCGATGTGTGGCAACAATCGCGTAATGTGCCAATAACACGTTAATCATAGGTTAGAAATAAGTTTCGGGTACGCTAAACATTACCTCGGCGTGTCTCAACTTATGATTAACTTACAAGTAGCATGTGTTGACGTCTGTCAACGATCGCAGACCGTGCATACAACTTGTGGCCAGCGTAGCGGAACGTGTGAGTCATACGCCGGCATACGTCGTGAAATTTCAAGCATGAAAAAATTTGAGGACAACCAAAAAGTACAACGTTTAAAGCCAACGTACAACGACGTATGGCAGTGTTTTTCAGCGTGCTCTCAATGTTATCAAAACTTACCCATAACGTATTCAACGTGTGCCAGCGTTTTAGAAAAAAAAAATCAAAAATCGGCATACGTTGGCTAAAACGTCAAGGTGTGACCGGGCCTTTAGTTTCAAGTTTACAAAATACATCAGTGAATGAAAATTATTTTTCCTTTAATTTTGCTGAATCGACCCAAACATGGTGGGTTGGAGAGTTTTTATGCCTCCGCACCAAGGGTGCCGGAGGCATTATGTTTCTGGGTTGTCCGTCCGTCCGTCCGTCCGTCCGGATTTTCATTTACGCGATAACTCAAGAAGAAAATTGTAGAATTTCATCAAACTTGGTTAAAAGGTAAAGTAAGACAGGGCAATTAAGTGATTACATTTTGGGCCAGATGTGATAAAGGTCAAGATCAAACTCTGAAATTTTACTGTTTATGCCCTAACTCAAATATTGGACAATTTCATTAAACTTGGTACAAAGGTAAAGTTAGACAGGGCAATTAACTGATTCGATTTTGGGCCAGATATGATAAAGGTCAAGGGTCAAATATGTCAATACTCAAGTATTTGTGCGGGAGAGCAGAGGCATACCTGTCGACTGCGTGCAATCAAATTACTCCAGTTCTTCATTTTGGTTCCAGTATCGGCTCGAGCGTGTATTACACGCAAATAATTTTTTTAATCTCCTGAATATACATTGGGATCGGTAGAGGACATTAATTGCAAAGCAACTCTCACTCTTGTTTCACTTTGGTTTGCAGTCGTGTGCAGGTGTGGTGAGTGCCGCAGATGTTCTCCGAGTCATGGAAGCATATATGAATGAGCCAGACTTCACCGTGTGGATGAGTCTCAATGTGAACGTCTCATCCATCGCTGTTCTGCTCATCAACACAGATTGCTTCTCCAGTTTTCAGTCTTATGTTGTCGACCTTTTTACACCTGTGGGCAAGCGCCTTGGCTGGGAGGCCATAACAGGGGAAGGCAAGTCGAAATAACTTTTGCTCTTAAATTGGTTCACGAAAAAATATGTGACCACTATATTCGTTATTGGTGTCTCTGTCTGTCTGTCTGTCCCGAGCATAGCTCCGTGGGTTTTGATCCGATCCTGATAAAATTTTGGTGGGTGGTTTATATCATGATCTCGTTGTGTTTTCCTGAGAATGGGCGTGGTGCGCCCATTATGGGCGGAGCCACGCCCAAAAAACATCTGTTTTTAGGGGGTAGCCGATTTCAATTTGCATCTTCTCCGAGGGGGTTTGTCGAATCTGACAGGGGTTTCAGTATTTGGTTAGCCCAATGGCACCTGCATAGCCCCACGGAGCTCGATTTTTTTTATTTTTTATTTTTTATTTTTTTATTTTTTTTTCATTTTCGTCTCAAGGTCACGAACTTAGAAAATTGCGAATTTTGACTTAAAAATTCATCTTCTCCGAGGGTTTGTCGAATCTGGCAGGGGTTTCGGTATTTGGTTAGCCCAACGGCACCTGCATAGCCCCACGGAGCTCGATTTTTCATTTTTGTCCCAAGGTCAAGGTCACAAGGTCACGAACTTAGAAAATTGCGAATGTTGACATAAAAATAATACGACCGCCCAAACTTTGAGAGCGAGGATGACAATATTTTTTATGCATAATCTTGAGGTCATTCCCCACCTAAAGTCTTGAAACCAGTTTGCTCTATCTCGAACACCTTGCCCGTGGCGCCCCCTTCAAATTTGTTTTTACGCTGATTTCATCAAAGTCTGGTTAATCCGAGGAGTGCGAAATGCCATATAGCCTATATGACATTATATTGTTCCTGGAATGTTCCAGAGGAAGTTTTGCACCAAAGTCATAATCCTTGACCTTTGACCTTTAAAGTTCACAAAGGTCAAATTTTCAAAGTTGTGGGAATCGAACCGGGTTTTCGAACTTCTTCGACGAACTAACTCCAATAAGTTAAAGCATGTATTATTGTTTCCTTATTATAATGTCCACAACATTGTTTTGTGACCTTTAAAGGTTATGCAAAGGTCAAATTTTGAAAGTTGTTGAACGAAACCGGGTTTTCTTCATTATGCAGCTAATAACCTGTCACTCATACCACATCATGTTGATCATTTTTATAACTTGGTCAAACATTATCACATTGTCTCATCCTTGACTTCTGAAACAATCTACATCGTCGTCTTCAGACTTGTCATCATTGCACACAATTCACCTGAACTATGTTAGCATCACACATTCCCAAAGTAACAGGAGAGGTTATTGTAATGGTGTGTGCGCCAGTGAGTGTCTCTATGCAGATCTATTTTAGTGTCGATTGTTCATTTGCAGCTCTACTGTATTCAATGTACCCCAGCAGAGCTCAGCATTGTTAAATTCTGGTCTTCTTGTCTTTGCAAAGGAGGGATATTTATTATATTCCATGATCATTTTTACACCATAGCTTTTTATCCTTTCGCCAACAAAGTCGCCAGAGGCATTATGCTTTCAGGTTGTCCATCCGGCTGTCCGTGATAGATTTTTGGTAACGAGATAACTTTAGAACGGCTGAAGGGATATAACTGAAACTTGGTAGAAGTATGTATAATGATGTAAAGATGAACTGATTAGATGTTGGGGTCCAAAGGTCAGAGGTCGTTAGGTAGAGATTTGTTACCGTGCTTACTTGTGAACCAGTGATGGGATTTTGACCAACCTTGGCACAAGTATACAGTATGATGCAAAGACAAACTGATTAGATGGTGGCATCAAGAGGTCAAAGGTCAGAGTCTGTGGTAGGTTTTTGTTACCGCGATAACTTAATGGATGAAGGGATCGAAGTCAAACTTTGTATAAGTATGTATAATGGTGTATGCATAAACTGATTAGATTATGGGGTCAAAGGTCATGTCAGGTTAAAAACGTGATATTTAATAACAGCTGGAGGGATTTAAATCAAACTTGGTACAAGTTTCTATAATGATGTAATAATGTGCATGGAGGCATATCTGTCAACATTGAAGAGTGCCATTGTAGTTATTTTTGCTTTGATTTGTTACAATTACCTGATTTCTGATGCATCTTGAGAAGGATGGTGTGATTTCATATGAATGGTGAATTACTTTTACTTTTTTCATTTAATGTCAGTTATGATTTTCTTTCATGTTTGTGCATACGTAGCTTAAAAAAAAAACAAAAAAAAACAGGTCTTGCCAAAAGGTGACCACGTGTGACTTCTTTAAGGTCACACTGAGGTGAACAGAGCTGCTATCCACCAGAAGCGACTCCTTGAGGAATATCTGCCTACGAGAGATTCCGATGAGAATCCTTCTACAGAGTAACCATGAAAAATATGCGTTTGCCTCATAACGTCACCAAATGACGTCATAATGTCTCAAGCTTGACATATCTAGAAAGCACTCATCGAGGTGTTCAATTTGAGGTACTACACGATATGGTTCCTAAAACTTGAAAATTTGACCCTGGGGTCAAATATGTTTGACCTCAGGCGCTAACCATGAAGGTCAAGGCCAATCACCACCAAAAATTAATCAGCTGAGCGCCAGACCATGAACTATATTCCCATGAAGTTTGAAGACGATCCGATCAAAATTACTCAAAAAATAAGGGTTTCGTCGACTCCCCTGATTTGCGACAGTGACCTTGACGTTTGACCTTGACCTTCAAATTTTTATGCGCTGAAAGGGACCTCTATAGGCCTCTGATATGCAAAGTTACAAAAATTTCCAATGATAACTGTGCTCTGCAGAATTTTTTTATACGTGATTACAGACAAAGAAAAAAAACAAAACATACAAGCTGACTCACATGTCTTGCAAAAACTTCGTTTTGGCAAGATAAAAAATTCATTTCTGTTTGATACCTTCTTGCAGGTCTGACTTTGACTTCCTTTTTCTGCACATTCTCTTTTTAAAAATTGACCCATGGTTTATAGTGGGGCTTGTACACGTACGATAACATGCAGGATAAAGACAGTAGTAGTACATGTCATTGTACCTCCACATGAAATGCAAGGACATCAGTAGACAATGGACAAACACACATGGTATATGGGATTTCATTCTTGGTTCCTTACATCATGAGCTTGGGGTTCAGTTGGGAATGCTATCAGGGCACCTGGGCTTTAGCCAAATTGGCTTAAGAAAAAAAAAATCTTACTCCGAGCATAGGATTCCTTTCTGCCAAAGCCATTAACTTTGATTTATTTTCATACACTCATCCCCTTCTACCACTCCCTCCCCCCACCCCCCTTTTGACCCTCATACCTCTACCACACTTTCCATAATGTGATTCAACGGTTAAATCCATAACACTGTTCCATTCTTATCACTGTTTTGTCTCTTTCACAATAAACTATTGTGATGTTTGCTTTTTTGCCAACAGGTCACTTGGATGCCATGCTGCGCACAACAGTGCTGGATCGCTTGGGGAGATACGGCCATCGGCCAACACTGGCAGAGGCGAAACGCCGCTTCTCTGATCACGTGGAAGGTCGCCGTACACTCCCTGTCGATATGAGACGTCCTGTAAGTCTCTCAGGCTGCAGAGTTGGGCTTGGTGCTAAGAGTTGAGGGCAATGAGGTGCAGCTGGTGGGGTGGGATTGTTAGAGTAATTTAGCTTCGGCAAATGCGGCTTTGAGCACATCTTTTTTTTTTAATTCCCTTGTCAAAATATTTTAGGAGCAACAAATGGGGAAATTACCTGTTTGTCACAGTAGGTAATGTAAGGGAAATTAAAGGAGGCAATGCTTTTTTTGTGAAAGTCATTGAGCTAAGCTTTTATAACACCATTATAAACTCACAAAAAGACACATCCCACAGCCGTTGGATCCAGAGTGAAGAATAAAGTTCAGGGCCATTGCAATTTGGACTGCAGGGTCATCAGCTCGGCTTCATCAGCTTGGCTCTGTGGCAGAAATGCTCTCTGCACCATCCTTGAACAATGACAAACCTACAGGAACTCCTTGTGCACCAGCTGGAATGCCAAATGATTTTTAGGTGTTGAACAAGTTTCTCTTATAGCTATGAATTAACATTTGGTAAGTATTTGCATTGCTTCAGAGTTCACTTCTTCAAGTGTGCTGGACACAAGTAGATTGCACAGACTTCTAAATCGTTTCCTCTGGATTTTCGCTGTGGCTACTTGGAATAACAAAATAACTTTGAACCAACAAACCAAAGCTGATATGGACTGAATGTGGGTGAATGTACACAATTTCAAGTTTAGATCAACGGTTTGATATATATATATATATATATATATATATATATATATATATATATATATATATATATATATATATATATATATATATATATATATATATATATATATATACCAGCGGAGGTACCTGTGCTATGTATGGGAGGGGGCTGGACAGCTGGTTCGTGAAGGATTGGGCAGCTGACCCCAACAGAAGTAAGGTGCGTAATATTTCTATGGCGAAACTGCAAATGCGGAATCCACGAATGTCATGGGTGGGAACACTCACATAATTTCCTCATTCTGCTTTAAACTTGATCTCTATATTTTCATTCCAAACAACATCTTTCCAATCACAAATTAATACTATACCATTAATATAACAAAATACAAACACTCATGAGGTAAACAAATGCAGATGCCTCGTAAAAAATACTCATGAGCGAAACGAATATAGATTCTGTTCTAACCTGACACCAGATACAGATGAATCTGTCATCGAGAAAGGGCAGATACAAAACACCTCTGATGTACCATTATCTTCACAGGGTGTCGGTGCTGCTGACGCAGCTTCCTGAGCAAGAGTTATCCTGGGTGGTTTGCCATTGCCTTCCCAGCAGTAGTTAGGGTAGGAATTTGGAATTTGTTCATGATGCCGGGGATAGATCGCATACTCTTCACAAAGGATACTGTCAAGCCGGAGTCTCAAACGTCCAACTAATGCCGGCAGATGGGATGCCCAGTTTAACGTCCATCCGAGGGACAGCACACATATTGATGACTCACCCTGCCTGTGAAACACCGGAGTGACAGTTTATAGCTGGGTCAGGATTCAAACCCGGGCAAAACAGCTTAGAGGTGAGTGTGCGTAACTCCAGCCCATCCTGCCAGCCCCAAAGTGCCCACCTTTCCTCCTCTATTACATAATCTCTTAAATTGTTTCCTTTCAGAAACGGTTGATGTGTTTCTTTTATAAATCGTTCTGCAGCTCCTAACACCAGTGAATAAATAAAACAAGAAAAGTTCTGCAGAGCATGATATTTGTGAAGTCCCTAAAACAAATGAAACAAGTGGTGCTAGGCACAACAAATCCTGCCCATTTAAGGCATAAAGTTATTTTGGGGATGAAATTTAAATTTGATACATCCTTAACCTGAATGTTGATTATAAGGAATAGAATAAGAAATATTTTAGTCTTAGTTTGAAGTCAATAAAACCATTTTTGACGAAGTTATGAGCGAAAAACAATTTTGACCTTTTCGTGACCTGACCTTGACCTTTGACCTAACTGGACCCAAAAGTTAATGGGGTTGTCCGAGGTTCATTACCCACCTGTGGATACAATTTGACAGTGTTTGAGCCAGCCGTTTTCCCGTAAAGTTGTATTTTCGTAACCATGTTTTAGTTTTAATGGAAAATTTGTAATTTTGACCGATGACCATGACCCCCAAAACTTCGGACCCTACCGATCTTCACAAATATGCATTTTTCACTTTAGGAATGGGTAGGATTATAAGTGACAAATAGGATAAGGTTCACTATAAGCTTAGTTTGAAGGAAATCAGATTATTTTTGACGAAGTTATGAGCGTAAAACGATTTTGATCTTTTCGTGACCTTGACCTTGACCTTTGATCCAATTGGACCCAAAAGTTAATGGGGTTGTCCAAGGTTCATTGCCCACCTGTGGATTAAATTTGATAGTGTTTGCTAAAGCCGTTTTGCCGTAAAGTTGCTAATAGACAGACAGACAAACAAACCGAACGATTACAATATCCCGCTCCCTCCCTCCGGGGGGCGGGATAATAAAATATCAAACACTGCATTCGTCGTCAGAAAGAACCTTATTAAGTAAAGAGAAAAGATGGAGTCATCAGGAGGAAAAAAAATTGACCTTAAAAATAATTGGTGATTGAATTAAGTGACCAAATATGCAAATCCCATTAAAATTTCAAGTCTATTGGATAAAAATTGAGGATTTCATAAATTTGACTGACTTTTCATTGTTGACCTTTTAATCTCAAAATCGAGAGGCTTCTTGCTTTGATCAACTCTACCATTTGAAGTTTCGTAAAGATTGGATTAAAATTGTGACCTGAAGGTAATTGCATTTATACATGCATACATACATACATACATACATACATACATATGTGACTCGGCAATCGGCATGACCAAATGAGTCGGAAGTCGCGCGGCTCCATTGTGAGAAAATCGCAGCAAGAGTTTGACGTCCGATGATGGCAAAAATATCCGATTTCTCCATCTCTACGGATTTCGATCGTAAGTAGTGCCATTTATCATCCTACCAACCTTGAATGCGATATTCTGAACATAAATGATGTATTTCTGGCCCAAACGCATCAAGAACCTCCTCAAAATAGCCCAGAAGAAAGCCCAAAACACGCGATTTTCCAGCGGCCACCATTCCAATGTCGAACCTCGCACCATAACACAGCGCATACCGATGGAAAGGTGACATAACGGAGTTCCCCTTCATGATAATGCCAACACGGGCAATGGCCAATCGGAATCGCTATCTACTGGGAAATACCGTAAACACGAAAGCTCTTTGTTGCTACCGAATGCGGTTACGTGACTGGAATCCGGCTCGCAGATTGGCCCGTCCCCAGAACACCACATCAAAGATGGTGGCTTCCAGCTAACAACATTCATTTTCTGTGACTCATCTTGCGACTCAACTCCACTTTGCGATTGTTTTGAGAGCTGTTCCTTCGTACAACATGGCTACGACGTCGTCCGGTGAGAACGGTAGGATCCCCTAATGACATGTACCAAATCTCAAGGATCAACGTAGAATTCCTGAGATCCTGGAGTGGTGTTGCGGTGAGTTCAATTAATGTGGTCTTCCAATTAATTAGCCAGCTTAATTAGCAAGAACGCACCGAGATAACTATGTCAAATTTTGTAGAGACCGAGATAGAGGTCTCTTAGTACTGTGTCCCAAATTTCAGTTCTCTATGTCGACGAGAAATATATGTTGCTAAGGAGTTTATGACTGACATTGTTCTGATTGTGCAATGAAAGTTTGACCTCGATTTTCTCAAGACTCTGACTTTCAGACTTATTGAATCCCTCACCTTTCGCCACCTATATCTTCGGATCCACTTATCCGATTTACTTAATCTTGGTATTTATGGAAAGCTGATGATCTGTAAAATCCAGAAATGCTATCATCAAGAAATCCTCACCTTGCGACTTAAGACTCATTTGGTCATGCCGAGTCACATATAGGTTGAAAGAACAACACACGCAGCCAACCAATATAGTCGGACCCTGACATTTGCAGGGGATACGATACGTTCCTGAAAAATGCTGCAAATGTCGAATTCACGAATCTCGGGGCATTGTTTGAATGGGAAAAAGGGGCATAGGTGCCCAGCAGTTTGCGATTCATAAGGAAAAAAAAATCAAAATTCCAGCGATATGCGAAGCACAGGGCCACAAATGTAGAAGCAGGTCATATTTTATGAACCACTGATGGCAGTGTCCGACAGTACTTGAAAATTCTTCGATTTTGAAAATAATAAACGCACTCTCGCCTCGACCAGGTTTAACCAAAACCTTCACTTTCTGAATCGGGCATCACTTTCCTCAACTTTTTTGCATTTGGTTCAACATGAGCAACAGTTTTCCTTTTGGGAGCCATGGTTAAAAATCATTGAAGGCAATAATAACCGAGAACAAAGGAATTGATGACGATTACATGGAAAATTACACCAATTGTAGTGTTGACGCGCATAAGTACTGCACGTGCTGCTTGTCTCAATTACCACCTGCACCACAGCAGCCCCACTGATTTACAATATGATGTGTAAAGTTGAAACTGTTAACAATAATCACTTATTTTCTCCATCGTTTTACACTTCAGCATCGTTATTAAAAGTGTACAAATAATAAAATAACAAAATAGGAATAGGAGAGGAATAACAAAAGGCTCGTGGTGTGAGATGACCATCACAACTTAGCTCAAAAACTGTGATTGGTCAAAATTAAACCCCAAGATAACTAAATCTGAACTTAAGACAATTTGTAGATGTGAAAAAGAAACGTGGCTGACCAACGACATGACAAAAAGTGGACCCAGACAGCAGCAGTTGGCATCGACTTAAAGACGAGCAATTTGAAGAAGCTAAAGACTGATAAAGGGTGTGTGTGCGTGCGTGCGTGCGTCATATGCCAGGACAATTCAAAAAAAGATAACCTGTTCAGGATATTACCCCAGTCAGTAAATACACTGAAGTCAGCTTTGAGCTTCAGGGCTGACTCTGTCGCAGATAGACTTTCATCTGATTTTGAACAGGACTGGTTGGACTGTAAACAGCCAGTGGCATCCAAAATGTAGAAATACCTTGCTTGCTGGCACAGAAAAAAAGTAGCAAGGCGAATCCCATCACCCCACAGCTACATGTAATGGTTCCTCTAGTTCTAAGCCAATAGCCAGTACCTCTGGGGGTAAGACAAGGTCTGTAAGGTCATAGTCTTGTAGGTTTGAAGCTACAGCAACCTGTTTCATTTGTAATAAGAGATTCAGTGATGGAAGGCAACCTTCAGCTAAAATTAACAATCCACACCAAAAATCATGAATTGAGAGCACAACAGCTGAGCTGTCAAGATGTTTTGTTCCGTTTGCAGGGTGCTGGGCATGATATGGTTGCAAATGACATCTGCGATCACACAAACTACATGTATGCATTCAAAGCTACTGGAGTGTCAACAGGCAAAAGCTATCAGAGCAATTTTGATTCTGCATTTCAATATCTCTGTGATTAAATTAATAAAAGAATACTACCATTCCTTTCATGCTGTAAAGTCACATAGGGCTGCTGAGGCAGTTTTCATTAGTGAGGTGTACAGTCCTGGACGGGTCGCCACTCCAACGCAGGTTATCTCGAATGGTTATTACCCCAGTACACTGTTACTTATTTCGCCAACTTCGGAAGGATGACAGACTGAGTCAACTCTACTTGGTGTTAATTCAACAGTCGACACGGGCTTGAACTCGGCCTGAGTAGAAGATCCCAAACCAGCCACCTTAACTGTGAAGTCAACACCAGGCTGTGATGAAATTGAAGGATTTTAATTTCATAAATCACAAGGTTTTCTTTTGAAAAATCTAAGGGCTATGTATGAAACACTTCTGCAAGAAAGGGATGAAACGAGCACAAGTAAAATTAAGTGCATAACTGTGAAGAATAAAGCTGACTCAGAATTATGACAAATGGGTGTCATTCATTGATTAAGGTTATGGGGCAGGATTTGTATGTGACTCGACAATCCCTCTTTGTGATGCATTGGAATTGCTCAATAATTTGGAGAGGCTATCTGATAAAGACAGGTGGTTGAAAACTCGACAACATGCAGGAAACATCTTAAATGACAACATTAGTCAAGTCACAGCAGAGAAAAAGTTCTTCCATTGAGGTTTCTGCACAAGCAGCACCCAACCTCATATTGGACTCCCTCAAAGAGTTCACCTCAAGTCTGCTTAAGGTAGAAGATAAAGTGATGAAAGCAGTAGGTCATATTGGCTTTGAACTAGAGGAACCACTACATGTAGCTGTGGGGTGATGGGATTCACCTACCCACTTTTCTGTGCTCGCAAGCAACTCTGGATGAGTGTAGGTATTTCTACATTTTGGATGCCACTTTGGCTGTTTACAGTTCAACCAGTCCTTCTATTCAATATCATATGAAAGTCTCTCTGCCACAGAGTCAGCCCTGGAGCTCAAAGCTGACCAGTGTATTTACTGACTCGAGTAATACTCTGCTTTATATTTGAATTGACCTGACATATGACACACACAGAGTATATTGTCCCTTTATCAGTTTATTTGAATTGCTTGTCTTTATGTCGATGCCAACCGCTGCTGACTATGGCCGCTTTGTGCAGTGCTGTTGGTCAGCCATGGCTCCTTTTCATATCAGCAGATGGGAAATTTTGAAAAAAAAAAACAATGGACATATTGACTCATAAGTATTCCACTGATCCAGTTTTGGATATTTAAAAACTCATTCACTCGAATATAATGTTTTGGGGAAATTTGGCAATGCAGATATAAGAATGCTTAATTACCTGTAGAAAGTGGGTATTTTTTGCCGTTTTGCAAAACTGACCTAAATATTTGATGAGTTCTCTGATTTTAAGCATGCATCCAATTTGATGACGTTTTGATCTTTGGTGACAGACATAGTGATCTTTTTGATTGATATATTGATATTGTTTTTTTGTTTTTTTTGCTGTACACATTGTCGAGGATCATATAAGAGCGAACACACATAATGTATAATAAGGGGAGCAGGAGACAAGAGGGGTGGGAGAGGGAATTGCAAAACAGTGGGGGACAGAGACATAAGGAGATCTGTGGAAGGGAGAGGGATGGGGCGAGGTACACAGAGTAAACAAGATGGACACTCCAGGGAATTTGAAGGAGATGGGTTTGGGGTGGATTAACAGGAATAGAAAAGATCAAGGTTTTGGATGGGGGAAGATATGAGATGCTGGTGACCAGCTGTTTTAAAGACCTGGAGGGAGCAGTGGGAGTGAAGAGAGTGTGGGAATTTGTTCCAGAACCAGGGAAAAAAGAGGAATGAAAGAATGAAGGTGAGCAGTGGTTCTTGATTTTGGGAGTTTCACCAGAAAGGGGTTTTTGGTGGACCTTGAGCACCTTGCAGAAATATAGGGATTGAGCACAGACAGAGTGGGGGGAGGGGGGGGGTGGGCAAGGCCAGAGAGGAGACGGTAGGAGACAGAAAGACAACTGACCTTCCTCAGGTGAGAGAGTGAGAGAACCAAAGACTCAGCTTCATTGCGGTAGATACCAATAATCCTAAAAGCCTTGGTTTCCACAGCGTGAAGCTGAGAAAGGTGTGAGACAGGAGCACCACCCCAGAGGGGAGAGCAGCACTCCATCAGGCTATGGATGAAAGCTTTGTATGTGGTCAAGAGCTCAGGTGTGCCAAGGAATGGCTTTGCACGACAGAGGATACCCAGTCGGTGATTGGCTTTGGAGGTCAGCTTATAGATGTGGCTTTCTTTCTTGTTTGCATTTTATATATGTTAACTTGTAATAGAGCAGTTCAATACAAACTTTTTGAGTGGTAATTTGTTAGTATGTCTTGTTTCTGTACAAATTTTTGATTTCTTATTCATAATTCCCCTTATTTCTGGGCCTCAAAATTATTACAATGAGCAGAATACCTGCTCTACGGGTGATCTTGTTCCAAGCATGCAACCCGTTCGTCTGACGCATCCCTTTATTTGGGTGGTGTATAGGCAACTGGCAGTTAACCCAGGTTATGTGCATGAAGCAAAAACATACCTACTGCTTATAATTCAAAACACCTCACTGCATTGGAAAACGTGGGGACAGGAATACTGTCCTGTAAATGGTGGAGACATGTAATACCCTCCCCCACCTGGAGGTGGTGCTACACCATACACATTTACATAGAAAATTTGCATCCCTCCCCTTGCCCTCCCCCCCTGCCCCAAAACAATGGGCAAATATATGTATTAAAAAAACACCCCTATACATTTATTGGGGTCATGCTGATCCTCTTTAGCAAGTTTGGATGTAATTGGTCCAGAACTGTAAGAGGAGTAGCACGACAAAAACAAACAAACAAACACATAAACACCGGTCTGTAAATTATAGTAAGGATAGTGCAACATTATAGCTGAATGTTCAGCTTCGTGGAAAAAAATTGGCAAGGTAGTCCACCCGAGCATGATTCGAGGACGACCCCTAAACACTTTAGGAGGCCCTGACCTTTTACAGCATGAAGTCCCGACTTTCTCAAAAAACAAATGGGGTTTTGTCCTCTGGGTATTTTGAACTTAAGAAACTTACGATGCTCCTGATCTTTTCCATGCAGTATTTTGTTCAAAATTATAATACCCTTCTTCAAAACTTTGATGATTGCATGGTACCCACATGCTGTTCTAGTTTGCCATAACATGCTTTGCTTTGGATTGTTATTTCTGAATCCTTCTCTACTTCTCGTCACGTCCATTGTGTCAATTTTCTCCACATCCGCTGTGTCCACTTCTCGTCACGTCCGGTTTCTCCTCTTGCGTGCATCTCCGTGTCTCCACGTCCGCTTTCTCCTCTTGCATGCGTCTCCGTGCCCACTTTCTCCTCTTGCATGTGTCTCCGTGTTCCAGGTCCGCTTTCTTCTCTTGCGTGCATCTCCATGCCCGTTTTCTCCTCTTGCGTGCATCTCCGTGTCTCCACGTCCGCTTTCTCCCCTTTCGTGCGTCTCCATGCCCGCCTTCTCCTTTTCTGCGCGTCTCTGCACGCTCTTCCTCTTCCGGGCATCTCCGCATCCACTTTATCCTCTAACGCGCGTCTCCACGTCTAATTTGTGTGTCTGTCAATGTCTCGGTCTCATGTTTATCTCCAGGCAAGGTTCCTGCATTCTTGTATTTATGCAGATTTTCTAGTTTCCGAACTCTGGTCCTTCTCTATATTTTGCTTTACTCTTCATGCACTATCCATTTGTATTGACATAAATCGGGACATCTTAACTAGTCTGTAACTAAATAATAGTGTATTACTTATCTATCCCAGTCAGCCGATGTGTTAATTTAGGATATAAAGATGTATGCATGAAGCTCTGCATAGCTACATCTTTTTGTCTGTTTGAAACAGTCAATGGAGAAGCAGAAATTTTGAACAGCGCATCATTAAATTTATACGGTGAGCAACATTAAAACGTGTTCGTACATTTTTAATTCTGTGGAGCAGCCAAAAGAAGTATGACTATCTCAATGATATTAACCCTGTGAAACCCAAGCCAATGTTTACATTGGGAGAAAATAACTTGCAGTGTAACCAGAACTGGAGAGAAATTAGAATCACAACTGACTTTATTTTAAACTATGGTTTATGAACCTCATCGAGATCATATGGAGCCAATGTAGCACTGCATGGAACCAATGAAATACGTATTGTAAAATACGATGGAAAGCCCGTACTAGCTTTCAATATTTCCTCACTATCGGCACGGACAGACCGTGCATAAAACCCTGCTGTGACCAAACTTGCAGGTTTCACGAAACATTGAAGTTTATCCGCTTTTGAAATTGGCTTCAAGTAATGTGGTATTTGTCACGAAACAGCGTATTTCATGTTGAGGTGTGGACACTGAAGTGCAGTACTGTAGTTGAGAACAGCGTAGACCTACACAACACGTGCTGGCTTAGCACGTTCATTACTACTCACTTTGGCACGACTGACTACTCTCTACAGATGGCACGAGCACCTTTTGTGCAATCTGGTAACATAATTTCTCTTAAACGACAAAAAAGGCAGCAATATTTGTGATTGTTAAATTAATGCTTCTCTGTCGCAGTGCGAAATAGGTGAAAATTGATGTAGCACAGAAATTTCCACTTACACTGTTGTTTTGGAATACAGTGGATACTGGAAGAACTATCTGATTTGGTTTTATTCCTCTTTGCCTCATCCTTTGCTTCATTCCCAACAAGGTTTACATTGCTGTTCTACGCCATGGAGATGCCAGCGTAATGGATACAATTTTGAAGGTGAGTTGAGAATTTTCTCTGCAATTAAATTTGTATTGGCATTCTGCATTTTCAAAAGTGTAACACTTTTTAACTTTTTTTTTCACCCTCGCAAAAGGAAACATCTCATTAAAAAGACAACGTATTGTTGAAAAAAAAATCAGTGATTTTATAACGTTGAACAGTACTGTGTATGCTGGTCATGCCAAAATTTTCATCCTCACTCCATGATGGAGCACTAGCATATATAGTGGGGCAACTTAGCATCACAATTGTGCATTTTGTGAGGAAAGCACCAAATTTAGCACACTGGTAGCCTATCATATTATGAACAGATTTGGATATTGGGCCATCTCAAATTCAGCCGCTGATGGCTGTGGCAGCCATTTTCCACTGCCATCAAAAATTTGAGATGGCCCAATATCCAAATCTGTTCATAATATGATAGGCTACTAGTGTGCCAAATTTGGTGCTTTCCTCACAAAATGCACAATTGTTATGCTATATTTAGCTAAGTTGCCCCACTAATAAACAAGATTCCAAACAAGTGAGCAAGTTCAATAAGCAATATACTTTGAGAAATGATGAACGAAAGGTAAAATGTTGGATCACATGATTAAATAGCTCTCATTCAATGTCTCCTCATCTCCTCCTCGTGTCCCTCATTCTCACGTCTCGTTGTCTCCTCCTCAATATAGTGCAACAAATTGTGATTTTTATATTTTCTTATCGGAGTGTTTAACAGCGGTAATAAAATATGAAAAAGCTATATAATGCTACTCTCTGTGTATCTTATTCCTAATGTATGTTCTTCATACAATTAATGGATCATGTGTGCTCAAAGTAGAATTCATAATGTGTTTTTACCTTCGCATTCTGCGAAAGGTTATGTATTGCTCGCTGTGTGTGTGTGTGTGTGTGTGTGTGTGTGTGTGTGTGTGTGTGTGTGTGTGTGTGTGTGTGTGTGTGTGTGTGTGTGTGTGTGTGTGTGTGTGTGTGTGTGTGTGTGTGTGTTTGTTTGTTATTCGCATAACTCAGAAAGTATTAAACCAAATCGCTTGAAATTTGGTGGGATGATGGGTTATTATCCAAGGAACATTTGATTAGATTTTGGGAGCGATCGGGTCAAATGTCAAGGTCAAGGTCACGGAAAGGTCAAATTTGTATTTTTACCATAGCGCGGTCAATTTTGATCTAATTGGCATGCAACCGATGCCAAAATGTTCAGAATTCATTGCCCAATCTTGTGATGGGTGACATGACACAATTACGTCATTACCCTTGTTAGCGGTTGGGGGTCAAAGGTCAGTGGGGTCACGACCTTTCAAAATATGCGGTTTTTGTCATAACACGGTCAAATCAAAACCGATTTGCGTGAAACCAACACCAAAATGTTCACTGTTCTGTTCCCCCCACTCTCATGCCAAGAACAAAAAAGTAGCGGAGGCGAAGGTATGCGCTCTACCGAGTGCCCATTCTAGTTTGTTAGTAAAATAAGGCAGTTCAGCTAAAGAAAAGGAAATCTCTCCACAGAGTTACTGTGGCATACCATCCAAATGAGACTGTGCTTTGGTCACATTGATTTTCACAAGTTCACATTAATTCCAGTGTGGTTTTTACCCTGGTGGTTTTGATGCGATTTAAACCAGCCTCTGGTTTATATCCCGAGCAATGCAGCAGTGCCACATTCTGCTATTAGACACACAAGGATATAGGTGCAAATTTTGCATTCATTTCATTCACAAGAGATTAATAGGAAAAGTAAAAAAATATAAAACTTATCTTCACCCGCCCGTCTTGCGTCATTTATTATGTACAAGCAAATTAATGTCGCTTAAATGATGGGAATATTGAGAGAGAGAAAGATGGGAGCAAGGAGGGGGTGGGGAGAAGTGAGGAAGGGGGGGATGTGGAGAGAGGAGGGGGAATTGGGGAGGTGATTTGGGAGGAGGTAAGCTTGAGAGGAGGGGTTCTGCACTTGTGGTTCTCTGCATTGGAGGACTTGGGAAGGGGGGGGAGGGTTCTGGCAGACATGGCATCCAGTTTAATGTCCAACTGAAAGACTGCACACACACTGATGAATCACCCTGCCTGTGAAACACCAGGATGACAGTTTATAGCTGGGTCAGGATTGAAACCCAGGCTAAAGAGCTTTGAGCGAGCGTACGTACCTCTCAGCTGTCCTACCATGATGTGGCGATTCATTTTTTTTGTAACAACTGCAAAAACACAAACAGATAATATAAGGAATGGCTGGCTTGGAAAGCGATTAGCGATCGCTGATGTGGTGTACGAGGTGCAGTGGAACATGAGAAGCAAGAGTGTTAGCAGCAACTCCGCTTTATTGCGCGTCCTGATGTACATTCCTGCCACCCCTAGCGGGCGAGTCATGATGTACGAAAACCCAATCACGTGATACAGCACAGCTGATCGCTCATATATACACGATGCACCCGGAGATGCCCATAATGTCAAGCGATGTCCAAATGGGACAAATGAACACTTTTCTTTTTTCTTTTGCAGTTGGAACTGTTGCTGAGGTCAGTGAAGAAGCTTAGATTTTGAAATTCAGCTGAGATAAGAGATTTTTGAGGTTATGGCATGTGCGGAAATGAAATAAAGCCACAAATGCTTGCGTCACCGGGTGTTTATAAGCATTGCGAAATATACAGCGATTCGTAGTTATGATGATGAGGAATTTGATGATATGAGTGTGGAGAGTGGGGGGGGGGGGAATTATCATTAAGAAACCGTTGTGGCCTGGTCCAAGTCAAAGCATTGTTGAGCAGGCCAAAAAAAGGCGAGGACCCCAGCGAGGGACAGTGAGGAGGAGGAGGATATAGGAACCATACTCTGTGCAGAGCGTTGGTGCTACTTTAGCAGTCTCCTTGGCTTTTGGGCACAATCCTGGACGGTTCGCCACTCCGACACAGTATATCAGCATGCTGGTACTCATTTTGCCGACCTCGGAAGGATGACAGGCCGAGTTAACCCCACCTGGTATTAATTCAACACCTGAGCGGGATTTGAACTCAGAACCCTTGGATCCAAAGTCTGCCACCCTAACCATTAAGCCAACTCCATGCATGACAGTGAGGTGATCAAGGATAATGCCTTGATAAATGATAATTAAATAAGGCCATTAATTATCTTCAAAAAGGGTGTTTACATTTACCCTTGCATCCAGTTTCCATTCATGCACTACCTTGGAGTTCCCTTGGTATGCATGCAAAGTTTGGGACCGCTAGGTTTCATGCTTTTGGAGTAATGGAGGGGATGGATTGGCAGACTGATTGATAGAGACACATACTGACATTTATTAATATAGATTCCTGCTGGCCTGATATCGGACTCGGCAATTGGCAATTTTTCAGCACTCGTCATCGGCTGATTGGAGTCCATGTGAATGCCGATTACTGATTACAGTACTTTGCTGTATACAACCCAATCACCTTAAGTCGCTTTCACCCTTGTTTTGGGTAAATTTCAATAAACAAAATTTTTTAAAACAACTGAATTCTACACGTTTCAAGGAGATGTGCATAAATATTATTCTTTATAAACAGCAGCCCATTATCATGTGACTGCTCGAAAATTTTTCACTCTGTAATTAGAAAATACGTTGATACGGCCTAATGGCTCAGAAATCAGGTGTTATCAAATTCATTTTGCTTTGAAACTCACCAAGAGAAATAACATAACTTTTCTAAAGCACACCACATTCAATTTATTTATTGTAGGAACGATTATTCGGAACCAGGGGACTTTCTGTACTGCATTTTGTATAAAATTTGTTTCTCACATGGCCAGACAAGTATGAAATGCTTCATTTTATATCCATAAATGGCTTTTTGAAACGCACACGGTTGCTCATCATTGGTTTAAAAATAATCGATGCTGTGCCGTTTGATGCACCAATCAATTGGAGAAGGGATTTAAAATGCATCGATACGAAGTTCTGCATGGATAAAGTACACGAAAAGGAGAACCACTGATGCTTACCTTTAAATATAGTTCTTTATAAATGGAATTCAAGTGAAAAATTAGCAAAATTCAATTCCCACAGAGAGCACACAAAATGTCAGTCAATGCTTTGCTCGGTCAAACCAACATGGTGGAATTTGGAACACGAGGTTTCATTCGACGTTGCAAATTTCATAGGTATATATCAATATATTTATGTTGATCTTTTATAAAGAAAAGCAGATCACACAAAAAGGTGAAAAAAATACTTCAGTAGTAATTGCCAAAAAAGGACCCCTGTGAACTTTATCACCATGGCTTGCAACAAAAGCAGCTTCAATCGTGCTGGTTAATTATTCTTGTTGCGCTCTACGAAGTTTCACTTTCTGCACATTCCTTAATCTTTTCTTCACTCAATCTAATGATCTGAACAGTAGAAAAAGTTCAGTTTAAGGCTTTGTTTTAATAAATACACTTGGTTCTAAAAATTGCTAGTTTGTTAAATTTTTCAGATTTCACTCCAGATATTGACACTAACTTCGTCCACGATATCCGATTCCTAAATGTGATATAATATTTTGATTATATACTTCAATTAGTCCATGAGAGTAGATCGTGTTTTCAAGGCAAGTCATGTTTGAATAGGCCGAATCAATATGGTGGCTAAGACCCCTGCGAGGCAAACTTTGGCTGACCAAGGATAAGCCTTTCATGGAGGGAAGCCATTAATTATCTTCAAAAGGGGTGTTTAAATTCACCCAAACACACAATTTTCATTCATGCACTACCTTGGAGTTCCCTAATTATGAATTCTAAATTTCAGGCCGCTCGGTTTCATGGTTTTGACACACACGCTAGGTTGACAGACTGACATTTATTAGTATAGATAAATTGCAGATCAACTCAATGGGAAGCCTGTGTTGGAGAGACACTTGCTTTTATTTTTATGGACTGGGAATTTATTTATTGCTGATATACATATGCTCTCATAAAAATATAGCTGCTTTTTTCATAATAAGGTACAAAGTTTGAAAAAAGTTTAAGGATAGTAACTTTTAATTTCTGTGATCTGATGTTTTTCACATTAATCACTGCATATACATAAACACTCAAATATCATGGGGGTTACATTCCAGGAAAATCCCGTGATGGTTAAAACCGCGTTTGGGAAAAGGGGGTATCGGTTTTTGAGAAAATATTGAGGAAGGTCGGCGGCAGCCAGAAGTAAACACATCACAATTGAAATAAACATGTAAAAGAAATAAAAACATTTTAACATTGAAATAAACATGTAAATAAAGTAAATAGAGTATAAAACAAAAAACAAAACAAGAGCTTTACCCTCTAAATTTATTCCAAAACGGTGAGGTGATTTTTTACAAAACGGTGAGGTGGGTGAGGATAAGAATACTACATACTCTTCCATAAGTAGAAAACACAAGACTTAGCTTGGAGATGATGATGCTGCTATAAGGGGAGGATGGAGGTGAGAAAGATGCTGATGTGGAACTTGTGATGGCTTTTGGATCATCGGGAGCATGACAAAGTCACCTGCATTGCCACAGAGAAGAAGGGTAAGACGATCCTTGGCCACCTTGACCCAGAGCAGATTTTTCCAGCTTGGACAGGAAGGTACGAGGTGGCATCCTCTTCCAAAATAATCTCCTCTTTTCGATGTTAAAAACTTGCTTCGGCATAAATCCCTTAACCTCGATCAGTTCTATGAGCTGCGGTGGGTAGTTTTTCGCAGCATCATGGCCTGCCTTGGTTGAACTGGATCGCGTTCAGCCCTGGGTGCTTCATGGAAATGTAGGTAAATCTGCAATGGTTTCTCCCATATCACTGGTCCATTCAAAGCGTTAAATCTGCAGTGGTTTTCTCCAGCGTCAGCAGTCCACGCAAAGGCCCTTTGTTTTATGTTTAGTCCTCGATCCAAACATTACGTGCTTTTTCCATCCTTTCAAAACGAGGATCACGGGTCTGGAACGAGACTTTTGCACTTTGCTGATGGGAACACTTGCACGGATATTTGACTTGTTTGCCGCACAGTTGATTAATTGATCCTGTCATGGTGACCTACAGATTCTTCACTTGCACCTCTTGCCAACGTATTTAACAACTCAATTTTTTTTCACACAATGTCATAACCTTTCTCTGCCTTTGGGTACAATTAAATTTGTCCATCGTTCTATGTTTTTGCACCATAACCAAGATTGGCCAAAATTAAATTCCACAACAACTAAATTGGAACACAATAGGTTGCCCACGGTGGGTGGAAACCCACAATATTAGAACCTGCGATAGTTGAGGGCTTACTGTACTTTCTACTTTTCAACAATACTATCTGACCACTGGTTTCCCACCAGAAAGAGAGCATCTGTAGTTTCATGGGGCAACTAAGCTGGATAGCATTAAAAAACGACAACATCATCAGCTGGGTCTCATGATGATTGTTTAAGTGATTAGAATCAAATGAAAAGTCTTTTTTTTTGGATGCATTGTCGAGGCTCGTATAAGAGCTAACACGCACAAACGTACAACAAGGGGAGCAGGAGACGAGAGGAGTGGGAGAGGGAAGAATAAAACAGTGGGGAACAGAGACATGAGGAGATCTGTGGAAGGGAGAGGGATGGGGGTGGGGTACACAGGGAAAACAAGATGGATACTACAGGACTTTCAGATCCTTGCATGACAGGGACTTTCAGAAAGGAAAGCAGGGAATTTGAAGGAGGTGGATTAGTGGGGGTAGAAAAGATTGTGGTTTTGGATGGGGGAAGATAAGAGATGGTAGTGAACAGCTCTTTTGAAGACCTGGAGGGAAGAGTGGGATTGAAGAGAGTGTGGGAGTTTGTTCCAGAGGTGGGGAAAAAAAGAGGAGCAGTGATTCTTGATTTTGGTAGTTTCACAAGAATGGGGTTAATGGCATACCTTGAGCACCCTGCGGAAATATGGGGGTGGCACATATATATATATATATATATATATATATATATATATATATATATATATATATATATATATATATATATATATATATATATATATATATATATATATATATATATATATATATATATCTCAGACAGAGTGTGGGGGAGGTGAGGCTGGAGAGGAGACTGTAGAAGACAGAAAAGACCACCGACCTGCCAGCAGTGAGAGACCCAAATTTCACAAGTCTTCCTTTCAGGCAATGGTAAAACATTGGAATGTTTGGGGAGGTGTGAGGAAAGAATCCAAATAGATAACTTTTCATTGCTAATTATGCTCAGTGTCGTTTTATTGGTTGTTTTGTTTAATAATCATGTTGATCGTTCTTTAGCCAAATTATAGGCCATTCTGTTTGTACACCCCTTGATCTGTAGGACCATAAGAGAATGTAGATCGAAATATTTGCTTACTAATGTTATGCTTTAAAAAAATTTGTTTGGTCTTTTGGACCCATGTTTGGTGAATTAACATCACAACATGTATGAACTGGAAAGGCACTCTGTGGAGTGCATACCTCTGCCGGGCTGAACAGTTTACGTTTTGTACCCACTGATAGGCCGGGTGTTCATCCGGGCCTCAACCAAAATCGAATCAGCTTGTTCTTGTGACATACCCAACCCATTCACCAAGTTTTGTCATAATCTGTCCATAACTTTTTGAAATATCATGTTTTATATCAGGGTTCATGTTGTTTTTGGCCCCATCTCTCAATGATGAAGAATCCCTTTAAGAATTGAAACAAATTCTCATGTCTGGATCTTCAACCAAATCGAATCAATTCGTCCTTTTCACACCAAGTTTCGTCCAAATCCGTCCCTAACTTTTTGATACATCCTGCTAACAGACAGGCAAACATACAGGGGGTGAAAACACAACTTCCGCTCACCTTCGGTGGCGGTGATAATGAGCACAAAGATATCTCGGCATGACAAACAATTTTACAGGTCGGAGGGTTGTAAAAAAATATACCATAGGATTGCAAAATGTTTTTCACCAGGTTTAAACCTCTGCACTTCAGCGACTTGTGCTGAGGAAACACCAGCACATTAATTTCAGGACATTTCATCTGATTCTTCACCATGGAAATGTGTATTTTAGGACGATGAGTGATCGCCCCTCTGTGAAATGCAATATGTCGGAGCAGGTTATTGTCTGGAAAGCAGTGCGTTAACTCGAGCAGCTGACATCGAAAATAGGACCCAGTTCGATTGCAAGCAGTTTGCCTGTTTGATATGGGTAACAGTGGGTGAAGCATAAACTCTCTTTTTATTAGCCTGTATGGCATGGTGCCAGAGAGAGTAGGCTGGAGTACTTACTGCCTGCTGATCTACCAGCTACAAATGAATGGTACCAGTCCCACTTTTTTTTTTAATCAGCCCAATTTGTGCAGCAAAATGCAACGCAATGTGGCAGGTTCAAAAAGTCTCATGAACATCCTGCTCCCCTTTCAATGGCAGGAAAGAATGCAAATTTTCAGTTAAGTCTTTTCAAAATATAAATTGAGGTTAAGTGCAATAGTTTTAACATGCTCATCCATATGGATGAAGACAAAAAAAAATTGGGGTACTTTTCTCTTAAATAGGGATGTTAGCTGCAGCCTTAAAGCAAGAGCATAATACAAGATTGGAGCCACAGCAGATCAGCAGCAACATTCACGGTCAGCAACACAGTCTCCCCTGCTCTCAGTTCCCAAGCGCTGTTTGTTCCCTTTGTAACCTCCAGCCTGAAGATGGGAGCAATCATTCTTGCGACGTGTGAAATGAAACACCAAGTATTGTGTTGTTTATGGAGTCGGGTTATGTTAGCGCTCTGGTCATGTGAAAATTTTCCAACGCTTGTGTATTTTTGATTTGGTTATTGCAGACGTTTCAGTTGGAAATACCGACAAGTTTCGGAATCTGTCTGGTTTGGCAAAATAAATCGAGTAAACCAATCATGGGGTTTATCCTCGAGAGTGAAATTGTGGAAATAGAATAAACAAACATGATTGGGATAATGTCCTTGAAGCAATGATGATAGAATGGGACATGGACATCGGTAGAAACGTAGGTAGGGAATTTAATTGGGTGATCTGTGGACATTGTGTGCATGCTTTGTTGTCTCAGTATCTTGACATTGATTCTCTGAGTTGTGGGTGTCTGTGTCTGTGTTAATTTCACGGTGTCTGTGTTAATCTAACCCTCACCAAACAAGCTCTCCCCTCTCACCCAAAAATCCCCATATGTTGTGACTGTTGATGTCCTGTCTGTGATTTATCTCTTTGCACTGCCCATACCCCTCCCCACCCCCTCCCTCTGCTTTCCCCACACTGTTCACCTTTCCTCTTCCTATTTAGTGAATGTCAGGTTGAATTTAGTTTGTGGTGTCTGGGATTGGTGTCGTGGGAAGCGAGTATGTTCATGAACTCGGTGATTGGCGTGTGGGCAGGTGACTATATGGTAGTGGGACAGGTATGATGGGCCTATTGGCCGCTCCTGTACTGAGTTTTCCTTCCGTAATTTATTTTCTCAGCTGCAAGTATGTATCTTATTATTATAATTTTAAATATTTATACTTCTATTATTTATAACATTGATAAAATGGTTGATTTTTTTTTATCACAAAAGCAGTTTGATAGGTTTGTAGCCTGATGACAAGTGATTCTACTTTTATTGTAACCAGATCACATACATTGATCAACAGACGTTGATGAGCAAACAGGCTATCTTCACTGCTCTTTCGGGACTATGGGCTAAATTTACTGAAAGGCATTTAAGAGTGAGGCAGTTAGACACTAGAATCGCTAATGGTGGGGAGTGATTATCTAATGCAGATCAAAACCTTATCACAAGCGATTGAAATAAAAAAGAAACTTCTCCATGTCGGTGAGGGCATGTTTGAGTGCTTTTAAGGGCTTGAAGCAAGCATTGCATGGCTTACAACTGTTGGTTTACATGGGGCGGTGAATATACATGCGTTGGAAATGCTTGAATTGGCTGAAGAGGCAGAAGAGGATATGAATTGGGCAGTTCACCAACATGCATTGAGAATCTTCGAGGATAGATAGCCCAGATCTGGATCCTCCAAAATTGAATCGGTTTGTTCTTGTCACCCAACTCATCCACCAAGTTTTGTCATCCGTCCACAACGTTTTGAGATATGCTATACTATCGAACCCTGACATTCACGGGGGATAAGTTTATGAAAAATACCATGAATGTTGGCGTCCGCGAATTGAATTTTTTCTTTTACTTTTTAGCTCGCCTGTTCGAAGAACAGAGAGCCATAGCGATACCCCCTGCGTGAGCATGAAAACGTTAAAGTTTTTGGTGCAAGTTATTTTTTCCTTTCTAATGTTTTTATCTACCACACTATTTTTTTTTATACGCCCTATATATATATATATATATATATATATATATATATATATATATATATATATATATATATATATATATATATATATATATATATATATATATATATATATATATATATATATATATATATATATATATATATATATATATATATAATCGGGGTGTATTATGTGATACCGGTCGTCTGTCTGTCTCTGTCTGTCTGTCCGTCCGTCCGTTCCTGTCTGCACTCTAACTCCCAAAGTTTTCAACTTTCACGTTTCATATTTGGTACATAGGTACAGACTGTGGAGACGGTGTGTCGCGACATACGTTCGTCATCTAAAGTGGTTGCCATGGCAACCAGGGTGCTGTTTTCCATGTCGCACAATTCTGTATATACCTTCTTGTTCGGGCGTGTATTGTGCTCACTTGCGCTCTTGTTACTGATTACAATATACAAATACATATATTACGTTAAAATTATACTTCACTGCAATGCCTTATAAAAATATTAATTATTAGACTTGTCTTTTAAAAACGATAAATGTATAAACAGGTGAGCATTGGATGGCTTTGACACCAACTCTCTGATATGACTCCGTTGACGAAGTCGTCAGTGACATTATGTTTTCAGGTTGTACATCTGTTGATGCTAATTTTCTGTTTTCTCTGCAACTGCTTATCTGATTGGCATGAAATTTTCACCCTTGGTGTGACTACTCATGTCAAATGTTTTTTTATGATTATGACATCATCAGTCATGTGGTGTGGCAGCCATGTTGGGAAAAAAGGAAAAACTTTGGACCTATGTATCTCTGAAACCGCTCCAAGGAAAAAATAGAAACTTGGCACATGTGAAGTACTCCCCATGGGAAACTGGTGTGGTATTTTTTGTGGTGATGTCATAAGTGGCTTCGGTAAGACGTCATAATTGCACACATTGAATGCTTTGTCCAATCAGTATGAAAATTTTTGAGGGTCATCTCAGGCTAAATTATAATGGGGGGGGGGGGGGGGTGAAAGATTGATGACGTCATCAGTCCGGTGGTTTGGCAGCCGTATTGTTTTTAACATACAAACCTTAAAAAATCTTCTCTGAAACGGCTGAACAGATTGAGGCGAAACTTTACAGGTCTAATCGGCTATCCACTTGTGATGTTATAGGTCACATGGTTTGGCAACTGTAATTTTTGTTTTTTTTGAAGAATAAACCTTTAAAAATCTACTTCTGCAGCATGACTTGTCAGATCGAGGGGAAACTTCACCCAGATGTTTCCCAAGCCTTGGGAATACCAAGGTGTTCACGAATAATTAATTGGTGACATGGTCTGACAGCCATATTAGTTTAAATGAAAATGTTTTTAAAAAAATCTTTCTCTTGAACCACTTCATCAACTGATGTGAAATGTCGCAGTTATGATCTAGTAGTCATGGGGAATACATGTTTTAAATTTCAACCTGATTGGATGCATGGTCTGGCAGCCAGAATTTTTTAATATTTTGAATCTGGGTTCAGGGATTGACATCAAATTTGGTACAATTATGTATAATGATGTATTAATGTGGGTGGAGACATATCTAATGACGTGATGACGAAGAGTGCCCTTCTAGTTTTTATTATTATTATTTTTAACATGGTCTAGGCTCGTGGAAGAGTGATAAAACAGAACAAATCAGGACACAACACAACAAAGGGAACAGCAAGAGAAAGCTCCGGCGCATGCTCGCTGCTCCTGCGCATGCTCCCATACCTGATCTGACCTATGATTTTATTCAGGACAGCACAGGTTTGCAAGAACAGCAGTAGCATTTCTACTTACCGAGAAGTACAATGTTATAATCATTAACTGAGCTATAAAATATGTGAAGCAATACAGAAAACATGTACATAGTAACAAGGAATAGCTCCTACTGCCTTCAGTAGAAGGTAGCTCAATTACCAACAGGATGCTGCAGAGGAAGCACAACTACCTTTGAGCTGTCTTGTCTTGGTTTGATTTCCGAATCGACAACAAACTGTCGGATTGGCGCTTCACAGATGGGGCTTGGTATCACAAAGTGCACCATCCCTCAGATCGACGATAAGCGAGGTGTCTCCATTCTGCTCGCATTAGCTGTGGGAGTTAAAGATCTCCCGGTGTCATTCGTGAAGATGCGGTGAGTTGTCATCAGTACCCTGAACAAATTACAAATTCTTGCCATCTTCAGTCAAATGCCAGGCCTGGCCCAGCCACTCCATGACAGATTTGAAGCAAAAAAACTTTCCAGAGCTGACCCCACGAGAAGGTGGGGATAATTGGGGATGGGGGGGGGTGTTAAAGAAGTAGTATTCGTACCATCACTTCTCCTGTATCACATTTGATGATTAACAATTAACTGCTGCATCCATTCGCTTGTGCTAATTTCAGGTCAGGTCTGGTATGGGAGCATGTTCCAGAACAGCACGTCGCTGCGTCCACTTTCCGCCGGTACTCCAGGGGCCTCCGTCTGGCCATCCCCCAGGCAGATGCCAGGCCCATCCCCATCTCCTTGAGATGATGGTCAACGTGTTGCAACCATGAGGCACGTGGTCGACCCACTGGCCTCCTCCACTCATGAGACTCCCTCGCTGATAGAATCTGGTGAGCAGGATCAGAGTCAGGAAAACGAGCCACATGTCCATACAGCCGTAACTGACGCTCACGGACCATGCAGGTAACAAATCTCATCCGAGTCTCTCTCAGCAACCGCTCGTTGGACATAAAATCCGACCAGCGATAGCCAAGGATTCTCCGAAGAGACCTGGTACCAAAGGAATTAAGTCTCCGTCTCAGATCCTTGGTCAGAGTCCAAGTCTCGCACCCATAGAGCAAGACTGGAAGTACCAAGGACCTGAAGACTCGGACTTTCGTCCTCCCGCACAGGTACCGGCAGCGCCACACCCCATGATCCAGTGAATCCATGACTCCCCAGGCCCGACCCAGACGTCTATTGACCTCTGGCTCGCAGCCAGCAGAGACATGAATATCACTGCCAAGGTAAGTGAATCTCTCCACGACCTCAACATCCTCACCACAAACAGACACAGACAGGACAGCAGCATCCAAGATGTCACCGAAAGCCTGGATCTTAGTTTTGACCCAAGAAACCCGTAATCCCAACGGCTCCGACTCCTCATTCAGCACCTCGAGGGCCCCCAAGAGGATGTCTAAAGTCTCCGCAAAGATGACTGCATCATCTGCAAAGTCAAGGTCCGAGATCTTGACATTCCCAAACGATGCACCGCAACTTGATCTCTCCAACATCCTCCCTAGAATCCAGTCCATACAAGTGCTGAAAAGTGTGGGGGCAAGTACACATCCCTGACGAACTCCAGTAACAACTGGAAATAAGTCAGAGATGGTACCACCACACTTAACAGCACTCTCAGTACCAGAGTAGAGTTCAGACATCAGATCGATCAGTTTTGGTGGCACCCCACGAAGACCAAGAATCCTCCAGAGGACATCCCGATTCACTGAATCGAACGCTTTACAGAGATCAACATAGGCTGCAAGCAGCCCCTGCCGAAACTCTCGTCTGTGTTCGGTGAGGACACGAAGTGCAAGGATACGGTCAATCGTTGACCTCTTTGGTGTAAAGCCTGACTGCTCTGGACGCTGGTGCTCAAGCAGATGGTGGCGAACCCTATCGAGAATTATCCGAGCAAAGACCTGCAACGGCACTGAGAGCAGCGTCACCCCTCGGTAGTTGTTGCAGTCTTGGCGATCACCCTTCCCTTTCCAGAGAGGGACAACAAGGCCCCTCTTCCAGTCAGTTGAGATGATGCCTGTGTTCCAGGCAGAGCACAAAACTGCATGCAACAACACGAGTGCAGCATTTCCACCAGCCTTGAGAAGTTCGGCATGGATGCCACAGATCCCTGGAGCTTTGCCCCGTTTCAACTGGTTCACCGCAGCCCATGTTTCCACAAGCGTAGGTGGACCACAGTTGATTCGAGGGTCAGCAACAGGGATTGTAACACCCTTGACGTCCAACTCAACAGTTGGGGGATCAGCCTGGTACAACCGCTCAAAGTAACCGGCCCAGCGGGCCTTCACTTCAGACTCCTCTGTCAAGAGCCTACCACTCTCTGCTCGAACTGCAGTGCTCCGAGGGATGGGCTTGGATGAACGTAATGCGCGAATTCCCTGTCAGTGGGACGAGAATCACCTGTCCACAGGTGATGCTCTACCCCCTCACAGATTCCTCGCACATAGGCTTCCTTGTCCACCCTCGGTGCACGTACAGTTTTACGCCTCAGCTCCCTGAACAGCTCAGCTCTGCCATTCAACCTGGCCCTGCGACTCTGGTCAATGGTATCCAGTGTCCCTTGAGAGACAAAATTCTTCTTTGCCCTGCGGTGAGCTCCAAGGCATCCACCGGCAACATCAAGGACGGTGGTCTTGAAGGCGCTCCACAACTCTTCAGGACCCCCCAAAGCACCCAGACCCCCCAAGTGTCCACTCAGCCTGTTCGCAAACTCCTCAGCTACTCTCTCATCCCTGAGCTTGGCAACATCCAGCCTCGGCTGGGATGGTACCATTCTCCAGGATTTAAGGTGCAGCTTTAGAGTTGCTACAACAAGCCTGTGGTCAGTATTGAGGAACTGAGCACTCCGGTAGACCCTGCAGTTCTGGATCACCCTCCAACGACCGTCAATGAGGACATGGTCAATCTCCTTTGCCACACCACCAGCGTTGGAATACCAAGTCCAGCGATGAGCTTGTGGGCGCTGAAACCATGAACCAGCCACCCTAAGTCCATGACTTCTTGCAAAGTCAAGGAACTTAGTGCCATTCTGGTTCATAGTTCCTGACCCATGGGGACCAACACACACCTCATAACCATCCCTATCAGTTCCAGTCGATGTATTGAAATCCCCCAAGACTAGAAGTGTATCTCGTCTGGGGCACTGATCAACCACAGACTCGAGTGTGGCGTAGAATGCATCCTTCACGGTGAGATCACTCGCCTCAGTCGGAGCATAAACAGAGACCAGGGAAATGACACCAAAGGAGTGACGAATCCTTAATCTCATAATACGCTCGTTGACCGGTGTTACCTCAATTATCATTGGGGTCAGCTTATTGGACACAGCTACAGCAACTCCTTGGGTATGGTAACCATCAGAGCGACCAGACCAATAGTAGGTGTAACCACCCACCATTATCTCGCCGCAATCCGGTCTCCGAACCTCAGAGAGAGCTGCAATCCCGATGTCCAAACGCTTGAGCTCAGATGATAACAGAGACAGGTGATCATCCTCTCTTAGGGATAGGACATTCCAGGCACCCACCCGAAGGGACCGCCTCAGGTTAACCCAAGGAGACCGCCGTCTGGTGGACGACACCTCAGCACCACTCCGACACACTCTCCCGCAATCTGACCCAGGGATGTTACCCCGTGGTTTCCCTCCTATCAAAGATTGGGGGTCCCGAAGGCTTTGCCCCAATCCCGTCATCCGGTGAGCTGCCCTGCGAAGGGAAGCTGCACAGGAGGTACTCCCACGGAGTGGGTTTTCAGATTTTTTTGCGTTTTTGCGTTTTTGCGTTTTGCGGAATGAAGGGTTTTACGGTGGCCGGAGTGCAAATCCTGCCACCAACCTCCTAATAAGAAGTGACCCAACTGCAGGAGGACGTCTGCAGACACAGTTGGGCACTAGATATGGATGGCCGTTGGCTCACAAGGAGCTCCTCCGCCCTTTGACAGGTTTTGTTTTTAATCCTGCTGGGTGTCCATATCCAAACACCCTCCTCACCAGAAAACCTGGTGGGGGAGACGGTTTAGTCGCCGACAACCCGACCATGGAACAGGTTAGTACAGGTTTACATGGTACCTGTAGCAGGTCACAGATCGAACCTGACCTGACAATGGCAACTGACCTGTTAATTTACTGTTTCTTAAAAATGGGGAAAGTACATTCAGAGCTTCCAATAACTCTTAACAGTGAACATTTCAACACAAAATTAAATCCTTTAAAATTAAGAGATTTTCCAATCCATTGGAACCCCATAAGTCTGCTGAGAGAAAAAAAAGAGAAGGCCCCTGCATCATTATGGCTTTACCTAAATTTTTAGCCAGCAGTGTGCAGGAAGGGAGGGGGTAAGGGGGGAAAGGCAGGGAGATGTATCAAATCATCATCTTCTTTGTTTGTGTGCAGCACAAGGCTGCGGTGTATCATCATCGGCTGAGAGCACAAAGGTGCCTTTGATGCAATTCCCTCTGCTGGTTATGAGAGCAATTTGGAATTTGGCCACGGTGTCAGCGATAGTTTGCGTACTCTTTGTGAAAGACACCATGGGATCTTGAACATCCACGAACGAATGCAGGTAGACAGGACGTCAATTCAACGTCCATCCGAGGGACGGTACACACATTGATGAATCGCCCTGCCTGTGAAACACCAGCATGACAGTTTATAGCTATGTCGGGATTCAAACCCAGGCGAGACAGCTTCGAGGTGAGTATGCATACCTCTAGGCCATCCTGTCAGTCCATGTATCTGATAACCAAAAGCTGCAGCCATGACTTGAAACACCAAATTCTTGTTTCGGATTTGAAGGTTAAAAAAATCAATTGTAGTTGAAATGGGATAAATCCAGAGAACTAATGTTGTATTCCATGCTAAGGACAGTTATTTTGTTTTCTCAGCGAGTCACACAACCAATAAAGTAATTTATATTGCTTGCCCTTTATAATTACTCGGCATATATTTTGTGAACAACAAATGATGGTACTCCAACCTTTTCACTATTTGTAATTTACTTTTTCTTTTTGTTTTTTCTTTTTCATCCAAAATCATGTTTGGATTCTCTTGGATCTCATCCTTTATTTTTGAACTTCTTGACACAAGTGTGTATCATAATTGTAAAACAGCCCTTTGGTGCATGTGACACACATTCTGGGAACGATCTCGTTTGGATACTTTTACATCGACAAAAGTGATGTGGATGTTAAGTTCCTCAATATTGGAATCTCAAGATGTGAGGTGGATTCTCAAGGACTGTCATTTTCCAACTGGTGGCATGTTGATTAATAATAATAAGAAGAAGAAGAACCACTCCTTTTGTGTCTTCAGATGCCTTGGTCTGCCAAAGCAATTTTCCATTGGCGAGGTGACACAATCCTGGATGGGTTGCTATGATGTAGGACACTCATGTGGCTCATTCTTCCCAGGAAGCTGGTACTCATTTTGTCATCTTGGGAAGGATGTCAGGCCGAGTCAACCCACCTGGTATTATTTTAACGGCACGTCAGGGGCTCAAACTCAGGAACCTAAAATCTTCAGCCAGCTACCTTAACTGTAAAGCCGATACCAGGCTTCAGCATGTTGGTGGGCTCCCCATTTTATCCAAGCTTACATCGGGCCTTGCTCCTACCTATACCCTCGCCAATCCCACCCCAGGTCGTATGCGTTCTTCAAAAAAAACCCTCACCTGCTCACCCTCCCAAAGTCTAGACTGGCTCTCCATATGCATTAAATAGTCTGCTTATTCTCCAGATTGTGGAATAGTTTTCCTGTGTTCGTTGTCTCTTCCTCTTCACTTCAATCTTTCAAACGTGCTGCTGCCCCTCACAACCCCATGCGTTCACCCATGAAGAACGTGCACCCATCTCTTCGGCACATGTTGATTCTTTTCCATTCTGTTCCACTGTGGGCCATTGTTGGTCGTCTTTTGTGTTTTCTTCCTTTTCCTCATCATTTATGTCCATCCCACCCTTCCCTGTCCATACCGTTTGGAGTCTGTAATGCTCCTGCCCTTTGTCATTAGGCATCTCCATGAGCCGATACCTTTGTATATAAAGTTAATGATGATAATGGGATTGGTACACAGAAAATAAATAAACAATTAAATTAACTTGTATGTGGTGAAAGCACAGGATTGATGGGTCAAATGACTTCTCCTGTGTCTAAGTGTCCTTGTATATCCTTATATAAATCGTGCAAACCGAAATGTGTTCCCATGGCATTTGTTTGTCTGGTTTGGAAGGTTAGGACTCTAGTGGGCAGTATAAGCACACCGAAAGTGTGAATCGTTGTGTGCGGATTATGCATTTGAGTGGATGTAGGAACATTACCATGGCTCCATGCAACTGTAATTGACTCTGTCGCTGCTTTCGCATATGGTGGACATTTGCACAACACAAGTAAAGCTGGCTGTCCTTTCTATAATTTTAGTTATCCTGAAAGATTCTGTCTTTTTTTTTTTCGATTTGGCTATTGTGAGCCAGTACCTTCTTCAAATCCCTCCTTGTGGGGTTAGTTATTCAATTAGCACTGCCTGCAGTGTGTGGGAGTGCAGGGATCTGGATGTTCCACAACCCTGATGTTTCAAATGGCATCCTATTGTATCCAAGTGTGCTTTAAAGATCAGACGAGCATTTTGTACTGCTTGGCATGCTACATAACTGCATTTCCATTGCCACTCCTTTGGAGGAGACAAAACAGCTGTAGCCAAATATTGTTGAGGTGTGATGAGATTTTTGATAAAAGTTGTGGCTGACTCAATATCCAACCACCTAAAAGGCTTTCAAGTATCGTTGTCACTGCCACTACTTTTCTTCCCTATATTCAAATGTGTTGCACATTTACTTGTATTCCTTTCTCTACCTTCATCATTTCAATTAAAAATTCATGTCAAATTATTAATCCCTCAGATAAATTATGAAGGTTGGTTATCGATTGGATGTTGAATGTACACTGCCCAAAGTCGTCATGTATACCCATCAATACTAGCTTTAAAAGTGAGAGGGTAGGGGAACAATTCTGGAAGAAGTAGTTTTCAGTGTAATTCCCTTTAACGCTTTGGGACTGACTATCTGTGAACTTCCTGACCCAGATCTCAACCAACTGTAATCCATCTCTTTTGGATCTGATTTTGACCAATTTCCCTGAAAATATCTGCTGTTCTTCCTCTGCTACAATCAGTTCAATTGACCGCGTGCTTGTCAAAGTAGACATCTCGATGGCTGTTTTTAGAGAACCACCTCAGCACCGTCGAGTCTGGCATTTCACTCAGGCCGACTGGCAGGGACTTCAAGCAGCCATCAAACTTGTACACTGGTCTCCCATTTCTACTTTCTCTGAAATCAACTCATCCTGGGAATTCCTTCAAAGAAATTTGCTCTCTCTCTCATGTACAGATTTATCCCATCTCATCTTCAGTTGTCTTACCCTTCCTCCTGCCCATGGTACAGTGAAGTTTGTAGCAAGACTATTGTTCTGAAACAGCTTGCCTTTACCTCATGGAAGGTAAATCCAACTGAAGGCAATCTCAGTTCCTTCCACAAAGCTTGGCACAAGCATGTCTAAAGGCCCAGTCACACCTTGACGTTTTAGCCAGCTTATGCCGATTTTTGGAAAATTTGTCTAAAACGCTGGTACACGTCGAATACATTATGGGTAAGTTTTGATAACATTGAGAGCACGCTGAAAAACACTGCCATACGTCGTTGTACGCTGGCTTTAAACGTTGTACTTTTCGGTTGTCCTCAAATTTTCCATGCTTGAAATTTTAAGATTTATGCCAGCGTATGACTCACACGTTCCGCATAAAGCTGGCCATAAGTTGTAGGCACATTCCGCGATCATTGACACACGTCGACACACGTTACTTGTAAGTTACTCATAAGTCGAAACACGTCGAGGTAATGTTTAGCGTACCCGAAACTTATTTCTAACCTATGATTAACGTGTTGTACTCACGTTACACGATCGGTGACACACATCGACACGCGTTACTTGTAAGGTGCTCATAAGTCGAAACACGTCAATGGAATGGTTAGCGTCAGTGTTCCAGACTCCCTGGTTTTTTTTTTTCTTCCTTCCTTCGGTATGATGATTTTAACACTTCGGTTTCTAGTGCGGTTATAATATAATATAATTAATAGGCTGCCGCTCAACGATTTAAATCATAACCGTCACACTGAAGAAAAAAAAAAAAAAAGGAGTCTGGAACACTGACGCTAACCATTACCTTGACGTGTTTCGACTTATGAGTACCTTTCAAGTAACGTGTGTCTGTGTGTCAATGATCGCAAATCGTGCGTATAACTTATTCCCATCGCATGCGGAGCGTGTGTCATACAGCAAGTACGTCGTAAAATTTTCAACACGTTTAAAATCACAAGACTTACTCCATTTAATACGACGTATGATAGCGTACTTTAGCATTCTATTCACGCATACCAAACTTACCCATACCGTATTCGACGTGCGCCAGCGTTTTAGACGCATTTTTCAGAGGTCGGCATACGCTGGCAATATCGCCAAGGTGTGACTGCGATGTTGACACTTCCATTTCTGCGGCGGTTATGATTTGAATCGTTGTGCGGCAGCCTTTTCATAACCTACGCCACGTCATCGTCGGCGATGCGTGCAGCGCGCTATGCATAAGTTAGACTATCGTTGGGCAGATGTTGTGAAGGCCGACAACAGGTTCAGCATTCGTTGGTATAAGTTATCTGTAACACAACGAAACGTTCTGTGTCCGTTTCTAATACGTTATGCATAAGACCAAGTCGTTATGAATACGTCCAAATTAAAAAAAAAAAACACCAAAAGTTCAACGTAAGCCAGCGTTTTACATACATTTTAATACGTTGCCATTGCTGGCTAAAACGTCAAGGTGTGACTGGGCCTTAACGTCAGGAGAGCCAGAAAACAATATCTTTCGAATCTCAAGTCTGAACTCGCAAACCCATCTCCCTCCTCCAAATCCTGGTGGCTTCTGGTTAAGTCTGTTTCTGGTGTATATTCCCTCTCCAGTCAAGATAGTACCGGTCCGTACTGACCAGTACCTCTCCAGTACCGGTCAAGATAGCATCAGCCCACTTCGGTGTCCTAAAAACCTGCTCTACTGCTCTTGCTCACCCTCTCTCTGTTCTATTCTATTCACCCTCTCATTCACTCAAGGTTTTCTGCCTTTTGCTTGGAAATCAGCAAACATGAGCGCTCTGCATCAAAAAAGGTGCAAAAACAGATTCCTGCAACTCCAGACCAATCAGCCTTCTCCCAATCATCAGCAAGATTATGGAATCAATCTTTGCTTCTGAAATGAAATCTTTCCTCTTCTCCAATGGCTTGATTTCCAATCATCAATTTGGATTCAGACCAGGACACTCTACCCTGGATATGCTGCTTCTACTTTCCCAACAATGGATGGAGGTCCTCAATGTCAGACGTGAGATCAGAGCCATCTCCCTAGACATATCGTGAGCTTTCAATATGGTCTGGCATCCTGCCATGCTCACCAAACTCTATTTATGGTATCCAAGGCAATCTCAACTCATGGCTCACAGACTTCCTCTCCTGTCACAGTTAACATGTGGCCCTTAATGGAATTCTCTTATCCCTTCTTCATGTCCAGGCTTGAGTATCTCGAAGGGTTCTGAGCCCTGTGCTTTTTATGGTTTTCATCAATGATCTCTCTCACTCTCTGGAAAATCCTCTTTATCTCTTTGCTGATGACTCCACCCTCTGCCGTACCATCTGTCATCCCTCAGATCGGCAAGCAGCAGCTTCTTCACTCTCTGCAGATCTGGATAAAATCACAAACTGGTCCAACACATGGAACATGTCTTTCAATCCTGACAAATCTCATATTCTATGTCTCTCCAAAAGGACCATCTGGAACCCCCCCTCCCATCCCCCTTCCTCCCACCCCCTCCCCCCCCATCTACTTTCTCAACAATCCTCTTGAAGAAGTCCTTTCATTCAAGCTTCTGGGTCTCACTATCTGCCATGATCTTTCCTAGGAAAGCCACATTTCCAAGCTGTCCTCCAAAGCCAGTGGACATCTTGGCATCCTCTGTCATGAATAGTCCTTCCTTGGCACACCTGAGCTCCTGACCACATACAAAGCTTTCATCTGCAGCCTGATGGAGTACTGCTCTGCCCTCTGGGCTGGTGATTCCACCTCACACCTTTCTCAGTTTCACGCTGTGGAAAGCAAGGCTTTTAGTATCATTGGCATTCTCCCGCAATGAAGCTGAGTCTTTGGGTCTATCACTATCTCACCGCAGGCATGGTGGTGGTCTTTCTGTCTTCTACTGTCTCCTCTCTGGCCTCCTCCCCCCCCCTCCGCCCTGTCTTTGATCTGCTTCGCCCATATTTCCGCAGGGCGCTCAAGGTCCGCCATTAACCCCATTCTGGTGAAACTACCAAAATCAAAAATCACTGCTCCTCTTTTTTCCCCACCTCTGGAACAAACTGCCACACTCTCTTCAATCCCACTCTTCCCTCCAGGTCTTCAAAACAGCTGTTCACCACCATCTCTTATCTTTCCCCATCCAAAACCTCGATCTTTTCTACCCCCGTTAATGCATGCCAAACCCACCTCCTTCAAATTCCCTGCTCTCCTACCTGAACGTCCCTGTAGTACCATCTTGTTACCCCGTGTACACCGTCCCATTCCTCTCCCTTCCACAGATCTAATGTCTCTGTTCCCCACTGTTTTGTGCTTCCCTTGTCTCTTGCTCCCTTTGTTATACGTTCTCTGTGTTAGCTCTTATACGAGCCTCGACATTGTATACCAAAAAAAACCAAAACCCCTTGATGTTTGTCGCTCAGCCAAAGTTTTCATTTTATTGGTATGATGGTTGTTATCACCATTGTTGTTGTTATGGTTCTCTGGCAGATGTTTCGAGAGACTGACGAGTTGGAGGAGAAACATCGAATCCAAATGGTGCTGGGAGCAGCTTCCAGCAGTGAGCTCTTGCAGCGAGCCTTAGATTTTTCGCTGTCGGTAGGTCTTTTATGCTGTACAACCTGCGTTGCACCTCCAATGCGAAGGAAAATTGCTGCACGGCCCACTCTCGCCATTTTTACAAAATGCATTCAACATCATGAGTTCGTCAATCTGTCACACTAAAGGGGGATTTCAAATGCTTCATTCCCTCCACAGCTCCTTGGTTCCAGGCCATCTGCACCTACCCCATTTTAATCATTTTCCTTCAGTCCTACTTCTCTTCGATCCTGCAGTCTGGTGGCATCCTTCTTTGTTTCAGCATTTAACCTCTGCGTACTTGGCCAACTGGACGTACCATCTTCCGCAATTCGTTGGTGGACGTTAAAGATCCCACGGTGTCCATCGTTAAGAGTAGGCGAGCTATCGGCGGCACCCTGAACAAATGCCAAATTCCTGCCCTGACTTCCTGTGTCAGAGTGGTGACCCATCCAGGATTGTAACCCGAGCCAGAGAAACTGCTTCGGCAGCACTGACGCTCTGTATAGAGCATGGTCCGTGATTCAATTTGATATTTGGCCACCTTGGAGTTGTCATCCCCGGCACATGGCTGAGCTCTGACTTGCACGTGAAAAATGTGATGTGATGTACTACTGTCTGTTATGTCAACGATTCTATGCACATCCTTCTCACTCATCTCTTGGTATGCTCACAGGATGAGGTCCGCTCCCAGGATACGGTGTTTGTGATTGCCAGTGTGGCTGGACAGAGTCGCTTGGGCATGGGAATGGCCTGGGATTTTGTGCGAGAGAACTGGATGGAGCTGAATGGACGTTATCAGGGCACCAGCATGTTGGGGCATCTCGTCTGGGTATATGCTTTTGGCTGCTTCATCTCCCTCACCTTTTAATTTATTTTTCTCTCAAATATTTTAATCAGTGATGTAATTCATGAACAACACAAGCTTAACATCTAACATGAAACATGTGCTCTCTGCATTGATTTTTTTGTTGTTGTCAGACTGCTGGAAACTTTGCTTCTGAAGAAAGAGCACTGGAAGTGAAGGTGAGCATCATGCAGTGGATGGAGATTTCCATTAAGAATCATCGGTCATGTCAGTCGGGCTTGAATGGAAATGGAAAATAATGAAGTACTAAAGCGTGTTCACACATGCCAAGAATTTTTTTTTATATTTTTTTTAATTTACAAGCAACTCTGGATGGTATTGTCAGGGCAAAGTGGGGTGGGGGAGTGGGGGAGGTTTTTGCACCTTTATACAATACTCAACTTCATAATAATCCACTTTTCAGATCAAAACAAATCAAGCAATCTCTGTAAATTTGAGACATTTTTATGATGCTTGATTGCATTTCCAAATCTCCCACACAACACCTGTTTTTGTTTGTTTTATTACCCGGTGTTATGTCTGGTTTTTGTTTTGTTTTACCTATTTGTTTTTGTCTACATGTTCCCTTTTTACACTCCAGCACTTAGACGTCTCTAAAAAAATACTCTTGTTCACATTCTCCAGCACAGTCTTATGAGCCAAAGCTTTCTTGGTATGCAGTTCGCATCTGTATCCTTTACGCCAGGCACGCTGCATTCTCCTTGTTGGCATTGGGACCGTTGATTCGCAATGAAACTGTCACATCACAACTCCATCGTCAGAAAGACTAGACCTATGTGTTGGCAGGTCATCATTCTGCATCTCTGTGCGTGACCTGCTAGTTGGAGCCTCATCAAACTTGCATGATGCTGTTTCAACTCTGCAGCTGTGTTCTGGCAGATCACACGTAAGGAACGACAGCTTGACTGAGCTTCCAATTCCGGGTTGTTTGCCAAAGTTTCAGTTTGGAAAATGCTGTCACTGGTGAAAATGCATTTGCAATCCTCAGTTTGAGCAGATATGCTTGGCAGATTTTCACTCCCACTTGGAGGGAGATAGAGGGATATAAAGATAGATGTGAATAATTACTTCAGCTTATCGAGTGCCTGATTCAATGACTGTCTGCATCATCGACCGGACAACATCCATCGAGGTTTCAATTCCAGAACCTCTGCGAACAGTGGGTCCACAACCATTGTTGTATCTAAAGATTACCCAATCGGGCAGAGTGATTGATTGGTTGACCTTCGGATTGGATGCAAGAAACGCTCTTGCTACTATACCAGCAAGGCATTTTGTCAGTATGGAACACATTTACCACAACGAGATGGCACCACATGTTGTACAAACAAAAACGAACCTCTGCTTGGAAGAGACAGGAGTGGGTTGCGGCTTCATTCCTGACCATCACAGAATCCTGGCACGAGCATCATCGAACATGTCTGGGAACATGTTCCAGTCGTTGTGTGGGGGGGGGGGGGAACTCTGCCAAATAATATGCAAGAGCTGCAACAAAATCTGGATCAGGCTGTCATAAAGGTATGGAATACTGTTGATTTTGTGTATGTGTTTAAGCCATGTTTGTTGCCAAAGAATGTGGGACAGCATTGGCAAGACACATTGTTATCATGTGTTTGCTGATGGGACTGCCTCACAGTAGATCACCAACGAAGAAAGCTGCCAAACAGTTTACAAAGACTGTACGACTGATAATGCTGTGTGGAAATCTACTCTCATTCTTAGGTCAACTCACTGACCTAATATATCCGTTCGATGTCCTCAGATCCGTCTGTCTGTCCTATCTGTCCTGGCTGTCCGTCTGTCAACAATTTTTATTTTTGTATCTCCTCCTAGACGTCTCATCCGATTGAGTTTTAACTTGACACGATGATAATACTATTTGCTCTCTATAGATCGTCTGAGCACTTTTTCGCATTTTCGCCTCGGGGGTCAAGGTTACAGGGTCAAGTGCAAAATGACCGATTGGTCGAATGGCCTATAAGGAAGCATCGGATGGCTATAATGCATAATGGGTTTCATCGGGATTATTAATAAGATTTAATTCGACCAACTAGTTTCTCGTTAGCTCTGTCGTCTGGCTCTGTTTATTGGGCAACACGAGGTCCGCTGACTTCAACACGGCTTTGCGTGGTTATTTTAAGTTCAATTTAAATTTTGTTTTCACTTTTCATCGTCGCTAAGGTTGATTCACACTCTTTTGAATCAAGTTTTGTGAAAATTGAATGTTTATATCCTCGGTCTGTGTGGAATGCATTTCAGCGAGGGGAAGCTTCCATGGCTTCCATCCGTTTCTATGCCATATAACGATACGAGGCTGTCTTAAGTTCTAGTTTATTTCTGTTTTCACTGTTAGGACCTTCTGGTGCAGCTACACGTTTAATGAAGATAATTTTCGTGCAAATCCGCTCAGAAACACATTTTTTCATGAGGAAAATATATTCAATTCAAATAACCATGACACTCTGGATGGGACACCACATGCTTTCCGTTCACTGCTTTACCTCGTAACCTGTCCTCCCGAGGGACCGCTTATTCGTAGCGTCTGAGATTCATGTTCATATTTTAGATGGTTTGGGGATGTGCTCTACAAGTATCTGGAAGAATTCCGGTGAAAAACGGACGTTTTAAGATTTTGTTCGGGCAATTCCATCTGCCGGTGAGCTGACTGGTCACGTGACTTCGCGCAGTGATTGAGCTTCTCGGTGGCCCGAGGGTCCTTTTTAGTTGGGGTCCGGCTCTTTCCTGGATACAGCCATTAAATGCACACACTTAGAGTATTTATTTCACGGCCATAAACGCGGGTTTGAAAATTGTATAATGATGCTGGGAATGATTCCTAGAATATGGAGATTTTTGCTTCGAGCAGCCTCGCGCATTTATTGTAAATTCATTTTGAATTCTCTTTTCACTTTCCTGAGTCGCTAAGGTTGATTAACACTCGGTTGCATCAAGTTTTGTATCCGAGCTGACCGTCAAACCCGCTCGGGTGTATTATTTTTCTTGTCTTTGTGAAGCATGACGGTTGACTAACTCAAAATACTTGTGGATGAGTTGTCTGTTCGACACCTGGTAAAATTTAATCTCGATAGGATGCTGACATTTTGGCAATATGAGGTGTAGTCATTGTGTTTTCTTGGTGACATTAAGCCGGATAAAAAAAGCTTTAGGCTTGTGGAATCCAAGAGTATCTTTTATATACAATAGCAGACTTTTGGGCAATGGGAAAAGATGAATATATTAGATTTGAAGTAATGTGCATGAAGTTAAACTATTTACATAATCTGCTCCTTTTAAATAAGTATTTGTTAATTATCATGGACAAACAAAGAATGAATGCCCAGTGTACAGTATTTTTCTTTTGTGACTTGAAATACCGGCTTCCACAAGGAGGCACTATATGATCAACATTTACAGAGAGAATTGGGGTCCTCCCTCCACCCCTCCCCCCAACCTGAATCCTGGGGGCTATTAATTATAGTGGATTATGCTGTGTTCCACCACCATGAGTTATCTATCTTATAAAGTTGGAGTTTCCGTCTGTCCGTCTATCCCTGAACTACGTCAGTTTTGAGGCCAGTCCATCAAACCTTCTTTGGAACGTTTTGGAGTCCCAGCGGATGTCCTCAGGTGGGTGGGAGGTTTCATAAATTCCTCAACACAATTATGATTTTGACTTTCGATCTGTACGAAGCTGCTCACGATCGAGAAGTAAACCCAATCACGGGTTCGGCAGAAACATTCGCCGGTTTGATAATATCTCAATAGAATTGTGATTTTAATTTCCCACCCGAACGACCCCGCTTTTATCCATTCTAAAAGTGAGTGGGAGGTTTCATAAATTTCTCAATACAATTATCATTACTTGCAAAATGGAAGATTTTTGAACAGGATTTGCATGTTGCGTTACTGAATTGGGAAAGCAACTATTTTTGAGGTCAAAAGGTCAAAGGTCAGTTTTAGGTCAAACCTCTAAAATCATCAATTTCAATCTGAAAAAAATTCATTTTCATCAGATTTACCTGAGCTTTGATTATGATTGTCAATTTTATTCTTAATGAAGTGGACAATTTGATGTATCCATGGCAACCGATGAAGAGGGGGTGGATTTTGCAAGTATCGTGCTCTGCACGATGACTTTTTCTTGTTTTAATTTTCGATCCACACAAAGTGTTTTGTATCCACATTTTCTTGCCAGCAGATTCATCTGTATTGGGCGTCGCGTAAGAACAGCGTCTGTATTTTTTGACCTCATGAGTGTATTTTGTTATATTAATGGTATAGTATTAATTTGTGATTGGAATGATGCTGTTTGGAATGAAAATATAGAGAGATTGAGTTTAAAGCAGAATGAAGAAATTATGTGAGGGTTTCCACCAGTGACATTCACAGATTTGGCATTTGCAGTTTCAGCATTGTGACATCATAGAAATATTACCCACCTTACTTCTTTCGGGGTCAGCTGCAGTAAGTTAATTATTATTATTTTTGTCCAAGTCCTTCACAAACCGACTGTTCAGCCCCCTCCCATGCATAGCATGTGCACCTCACTAACATTTATTTAAATGGAGTTCACTGGTGAGCATCATTCATTTTACATGATAGGTGTATGCAGAGGGATCCAAGTGATTTTTCAAGGTTTTATGCAATCTTGAACCCATATAACTCAGTTAGTTATTATTTCAGTGATTGGCAAAGCTGATTACTGTTTTCTTAAAGACTGCATCTCAGTTCTAGCTGAATTTGAAAAAAATGGACAAACAAAAAAAGCATTCACCAGCAACTGCCACTATGGGCATAAAAGGGTGAGGGATCATCAACGCATTTGTTGAATAGCTCATGGTCTTACATTGATTGGAGGAAGGTGATACCCTGATGCAATACCTCGGCTTAGAGGCTGAAAGTCTTTAAGCCATGGGTTATAACTCTCTTCGCGGGAAGTCACAGCTGTGAAGCAGGTGTACAAATTGTTGAACGGTTGACAATATTATAACGTGTACACAGTGACATGAAAAGCGGTTTTAACCATTAGGTCACGATGCCTTTTTGTCGATGACTTGATTTAAGCAGAACTTGGCATCATTAGCCAAGAAAGCAATAATTGTGAAGCTCATTTCATTTTGTATTTCCTTGTTGTAATTTTTTTTTCCTTTATTGCAAATTGTTTAAAATTGTTTTTCACCACCTTCCTCAACCCCCAACACGCCCTTCCCCCACCCTCCCACTCTCCACTTCAATTCCAACCTTCACCAACCCCAAGGCGTTCTTTGACACACATCCTGTGCCATCGGCTGAGCGTGCGGTACAGCAAGCGATGGAGAACATCAGGCTAAATGCGGCGTGGCTGGAGCGTGATGGCGCTGCATTGAAAGCTTTCCTCGAGGAGAGGAGTACGCGTGGTGGTGACACCTCTGCCGTTTGTGCGTAAAATGTCTGGTCCATAGGATGGGAGTAACATTGAGAGGATTAAAAAAAAAAAACAATAAAGAAAAGAGGGGAGCTTTCAAATGGGCTGCAGCGAGCCAGTTTGTAGATCAATGTGATGTCTTCAAGGATCTGCAGCAGCCAGATTATGGATTTTTATATGTTTTTTCTTACACAACGTTTGTTCTCTTTTGAGAATCGATTTCAAGGTGTGGGAGATGGGTGAGGAAGTTAGCGTTGCTATATGTATGTTGATCATGTGTACTTTGTCATTTTTAGAAGATTCGCACTGTCCAAGGGATTCCTCTGTCTCCCTTCCCTCCCCCCACTCTATGCTTATAAAAAGCGATTTGGGTTTTCACCTGTTTGCCCTTTCTCCGATGCTGAGCGGCGACCCAGTCGGCTTGCATGTACTAGCTTGAGGTGAGTGGGAGGTACATTGTGGACAATCATGAGTTTGAATCCTGCTGTGCCAGCTGTGGTTATCCTGGTGATCTACCTGCCACTTTCGTGGCATTTGCTCGGCCACGAGTTAACACAATAAATGTTTGTGATGGGACTTTCTGTCGTGTCCACGTGCTTGGAGTGGATGTAGTGTATTGCGAGATTCAGTGTGGTCTTTGCCCAAAAGATGACGTGCAGCAATGAATTCAGTCATACTTAAGATTGGTAGGGGGCGATCGGGCGATCAGGTGGTTTGTGCAGCATCGTGCTACTTTGAAGCGGGTGGACCTATGATAGAGTCAAAATGTTTTGCCCCAAGAAAAAATCAAAAAGCAATTAAAATCACTTCTATGCCAATGACGTCAGAAAAGTCACGCACCACTGGGAAAAATATGTAACAGAAAATGACTTACCTCCATGCCGATCGATCACGCAGGACAATTCATTTATCCATTGCCAGTGAAAAACCTTGATATATTTTATTGACTCATAATTATTCAACACGAGTAACGACTCCTTTTAAAAATAAAAATAGGTGACAATTCCTGAAAAATCAGATTCCCTTATTCATCAGCAACATGTACGTTGTGTTTATGGGTTTGTAACGTCATCGTAGGTCAAAATTTCAAATAAGTTGAGATCGTCATGGTATTTCCCTTCCAGATTCTCCTCGTTCGCATGTTTAAACAGCCCTTACCAATAAAGCTTTGTACAAACATGGATGGTTTCTCGCACTGAAAACCATTTATTTAGTTTTCCCATTTTGCATTGTTGTCGAGAGGACAACCATTATCGAGTCGAGAGGATAAGCCATTATCAAGTGGTTGATCTCTTGATTCATTAATAATGCTTTTGTCTCTGCACTTAATGTTTTATGAGAGTGTGCTTTCTGCAAAAGGCACATGATCCGACAAAAAAGTTATGGGACACCCTAATCCCATTGTGAGAATTGAACACATCCATCTGATTAGCATAACTGAATTATCAAAACAAAACTGTAGGTATATACTGAACAAAAAGGTAATTGTTCAGTTTCAGAGCATCATGTGCCTGAGGAAGGAGTTAATGGAGTTCCATCAAGGAATGATATAATCGGTTGTGTCAAGAGTGTGAGCACCTTCATCAGAACAATTTCAATCATCGTCCTCAAATCAGCAAGGGAATGTCAGCCTGGAGTGGATGATTATAGGCAGCTCGTATAGCTATTCCAACCCCCAGCAAAGATTAGGCAGAGCATTTAAAATCACCTGAAGAGAACCTTGGGGCTGATGGAACAAGCGCTGTTCTTTTGTCACATCAAACCTCTCCACGATGTGACGAAACAATTTAGGGAGTCGTAGAGTTGTCAGGCAAGCACCAGTAAAGCTTGTCTTCTCAGATTCCATGGAAGGTCAGCTGCACACAAGCCTTTCTTTCTGGTGGTGAATGCATTGCATGGTGTGAAGAAAATGAGAGAGTATCCTCATGGTGCCTTTGCAGAAACAGGTTTTGCAGAACAATGATTGCAGATACACATTGTTCAAATCTCATGGAAGGTACTGACGAATGTGTTGTAATGCTAATTGCAAACTTGACAACAATGACCGCAATCATATGATTACTTGGGGATGCAGAATGCATGGAAATATGGAAAATCCCACCTCCAACCGACAAAAAAAAAAAAAAACACTTTCACTGTGTCATGACTATTTTGAGGGGATCTCATTCCATAAACCTTCTTTACAGAGTAAAATCATACTTATTATCCACTTTTTATCTTTTAAGAACACCACGGGTGGGCACACCTTTGGTCTTTCATTCCTTTTTACTCGAACACATGATGCCAAACCAATTAAGAATCTCCATCAAGAGTTTATATTTATATATTTATATATATATATATATATATATATATATATATATATATATATATATATATATATATATATATATATATATATATATATATATATATTGTTGTGGTTGACGAAATTCACAAACCACCATTCAGGTCCCTTAGGTGAGATATCTCTGTAAGTATATGTGTAGTTAGGCCCAAACCCGTTGTTTCGAGGGAATAAATGTCATTCAGTCGGGCTGCGACTCTTCAGGATAGCCGTTTTTCTTTTACTATCTTTATTTTGGACCAGCCGCCATTACTACCACCACCAACCACGTCTCAACAGCCGTCACACAACCACCACCAACCACAACGCCGCTTCGCAACAACAACCACCAACCACAACGCCGCTTCACAACAACCACCAACCACAACGCCGCTTCACAACAACAACCACCAACCACAACGCCGCTTCACAACAACAGCCACGACCTTTACCGTCACAACTCGCCACCATCGCATCCCCACCATTCTCGCGCCACTTGTGGGCACCGATACTGGACTCGTGTAGGGCGCGCACCGAGCAGCGTGTTCAGAAACATCACAGACTTTCCGAGAAAAACGGATCAAAAACGACTCACGCCCACTTCTGTTGCGTCCTATCGGCGAGCTGGGGCGATTTGGCCCCGCCTCCAGGGCGTTGGAGTGAGGACGCTATATGCAAATTCATGGATCAAAAAGCATTCACGCCCACTTTTCCTCGGTCCAATGGGGAGCCAGTTAGAGAGGTCAAGGGTCGGAGGCAGAGGGTCAAAGGTGAAGGAGCGAAGCCACGGGGCTTATATAAACGGCTGCGTTCGTCAGTCAAGGCAGTTCAGTTGGCAGTTCGGAGGGGAAGTTGAGAGTGGTGCGTTGGAACGAGTTGTCGGTGGAGCTGGGAGTAAGAGTTCGCAGTTCGGAGGGGAGAAGTCAAGAGTGAAGAGTTGGGACGAGCCAAGAGAGGAGACGGAGAGGGCGATTAGACGGAGCTGTGGAGAGGTGGCGAAGGCGGACGAGGGGGTGCTCGCGTCGGTGCCGGGAGCTGCAGAGGGAGAGGCCAGCAACGCGACCGAGGTCAAGGAGGAGACGCTCGTCGCGGGACCCGAGACAGGGTGATATCCGCCATCCCCCGAGCATCAACAACCCCCCTCCTGTTACCCCCCGCGCTGAGATAGTGCGACAAGGGGGCCCCTTTCCCACCCCCTACCAGACACTGTCCGCGAGGCCCGCGGAGTTGAGGCGCCACCGCCGCTCTGCGTCTCATCATCAGACGGGTAGGCCCGACACGGTCTCGGCCCCAGGCCCGTCTACCCCCCTCATCCTGGAGGGTGGTTCTTTTTCTTTTGCTTTGGGTATCTGTGTTGTCGGCGCCGTCTGTGAAGTAAAATTGTATAAGTGTTGCCGTGTGCTCGGTAGTCGGATAGCTCTGCATTGTTTCTCTTTTATATTTGCTTTTTGTGTAATATTGTTTCCCTTTTACATGTGCTTTTGGTGTAATTGTATATGTGTGCTTCCCGTTCATCGCGAAATAAATGTGAGTTATGTTAAACTGTTTTCCCGCTTCGCTTCGTCTTTTCTTTCATTGAATCTCCATCTTGCTTCACGTAAAGGGTTGGTCGTGGGCGAGAACGCCCGATAATTAATCGAACCGTCGAGGCCGACGAATAACACCGCTCGGTTATCCCGATAGTACGGAACGGGTCGCTTAAAGTGGCCCGTGTCCGAAGTCGACCTGCGGCGAGGTGCGATCGCCCGGTCTACCCTCCGTGTGGGTACTTAGGTTGGTCGAATTTGGCGAGCAACCCTATCCCACGCGGGGGCCGATTGGCACGATCGTGGTGAGACCGAAAGGTCCACCAGTGACTAGTTCCCGGCGTTAGTCCGAGAGGGTCACGACTGGATTGTCCGTCCGGTGGGCGACGTGCCGCGATTCGAGTTACGTGGCCGTTCGCACGCCGGCGGGCGCGAATCCGCAACACTGGTGTCAGGTCGTGCGATATAAACTCATCGCCCTCCTCGCGGCACTGGTATCGGAGAACGGGAAAACGGGCTCTCCTGTCTCCAATTAAATTCACGGGAATCGGTCCAGGGGTGAGAGGAGCGACCCCCGATTCCCTCCAAATTACGAGCGAGCTAAATTAACCCTTTAAGAGAAGCAAGATGGCGTCTCAAGGTGAGCGGGAGCCGGGGGTATTAGAAATGGATGTAGAATGTGTAGAATCCATGGCTCAGGATGAAATCCCCGTGCAGGAAATGTTGGTTGTACAGGAAAACGAACTCGCCCAACTGAACCCAGAGCCCGAAATGGGTGCGGCAGCGGCCGCGGTGTATGACACCTCCCCTCCCCCTCTCCACCAAAACCCTTCCCCAACCCCTGCCGAAACGGCTCACCCAAGCGCACCCGACATGGCCCAGCTATTCACCATGCTGGCACAGATAAATGCGGATATGAAAAACGAAATGAAAGGCATGAACGAAAGGATGGATGCGAATACAAAGCAAATGAACAAAATGAAAACGAAAATGGATGCATACACAAATGAAATGAAAAACGAAATAAAAGGCATGAACAAGCAAATGAAGGAAGAAACGAAAAAGCTGCGAGGTGAGACGCAGAACATGGGCCGATGCCTGCAGGCGGGCATGAAGGCCGTCAGCAGGGAGCTTAAAATGGCGACTCCACGTGTAGGAACGAACGAGCTGGGAGGGGGTGCAACGGCTGACAGGCCCGCGGTGGAGGCGGGTGAAAAAATAATTCGGGGGGCGTGTTGGGCGAGGGTCGTGACGATGACCAAAAGGGAAAAATTAAATGGGGAGACCAAAACGTGCGAGACGAGACACGAGGTGACGACAAAGGAAATAAAAATAGTAGAGACAAGGGAGGTAAAGGGTGAAGAGGTGACTGAGTGGGCAGAGACACGGGAGATGGGAATGATAGAGGGAAGACTGCACGATGAAGACGGGGTAAGTGACGCACACACACACACACGGAGGTAGTGGAGGATAATGGGGGTGAGCTCGCGGAGCGTGTAGGGACCCGGTGCGAGCAGCGGGATAGCCTCCTCCAGGAACGAAGGGAGGGAGTATGCCCCCTTGAGGCGAGTCACGACCAGGTGAGTTCGGTCGTGCTTTGCGAGGTGGAGGGGACGAGTGCTGTGGACGGGTGCACGGAGAGCTTGGGGGGTATAGAGGCCCCGGAGACCCTTGTGGGGACACAAATCCCCAGTGTGGTTGTCCCTGTGTGTGTGGTGCAAGGTGTGAGTGCGTCCCCGTGTGTGGAAGCGACCCCGTGTGTGAGTGGTGTGGTGGCGATTGTGCCAGAGTACGTGCTTCCCAGCACGCCGTGTGTGGAAGAGGCCGTGTGTGTGGATGAAACGGCCAGTGTGGATGAGGCACCGCGGTTGAGTGCCCCCGCGTGTGTGAGTGAGGCACGGTGTATGAGTGAGGCACGAGTGAGTGGAAGGCCGCGAGTGAATGGAGCACCACGTGTGAGTGGTATGGTTTATGCAAGGGAGACCGTGTGTGTGAGAGAGCGGTATGTGAGGGAGATGTCGGTTGGCATGCGGGAGCACGCAGCCGCGTCTCCCGGTGTGAATGTAATGGTGAGGTGTGTTAGCGTCGTAACACGCAGGTGTGCGTGTGTTGAATGGCGACGACGGCGACATGTGAGGAAAGAAAGCCGAGTAGCGGCTGTAGTTGTTTCGGGGACCGTGCCGGGTTCACCCAGCAGTGAGCACGAGGTCCGTGCTGTGCAACGCACGAGGCCCCCACTTGCGAGAGTGAAGTCCCGGTCCGGAAACGCACGCGGTGGATTTGCCGATCCCGCGGACGGACAAAGTTTAGGCAGGATTACGGATTTGGACCGGACGGGTTCTCCACGCGATCGTGTGTGTTAAGCTCCAATGGGCAAAGCACATGTGTTCGCGTGGGGAACCCCTCGAGACGTGGGGCTTGTGTTTTTTTTTAAGCGCACGGTGACGCCATGGCTGCACGTGTGGTTGGAATCCGGCAGGAGGGGTATCCCTGCCGGATGGTACCATCCAAGGAAGGACGAGGTACACGTGCAGCTGCATGACGTCACGGGCAGGTGCAAAGTGCGCGAGCTGTGAGTTGCCGCGCTGGTGATGCGCATGTAAAAAAAGAAAAAAAAAAACAAACAAGCCTCACTTTCGGGTGCACAGGATTCCTGGGCAAGGGGTGGAAGACCCCATTACCTGGGCACAGGATGGAAACTAGTTAGGGGGAAGGGTTAGCTTAGCTAGACCGGCTCCATGGGGCAGGGGTAAGTCCTCATGGGGCCCGTGGAATAGATTAGTTAGAGGGATTGTAGCCAGATTTAGGTTGGGAAATAAAATGAATTTTTGAGTTAGGAGACAGTGACAGACTTGTGAATGTGTAGAGGGGATGTAGTTTAGCTACGTAGTGTTAAAAGGAACATGCTGTAGTTTAAGGGACGACGTGGGAGCACGAGTTAGTTAGGGGATGTAGTTAGAAGGATGGCAGAGTTCAGTGGTGTGTGTGTTGAAGAGTTGTTGTTGAGTGAGTGAGGCCAGCGGGTCTGTGTGAATGGAGCGAATGGGGACTGCATGGTGCGATGAGTGATTGGGGGGAGGAGTGACTCCCGCCCAAGGGACCCCCAGGGTCAGTGTAGAGTGAGTTAGCTGGGTTAGTCAAATTAACAAAAATGGAGGTCGTTTTGCTGTTGGTGGGAATGTAGGCTCGAAACCCATTTGGAGGGGTGCAGGAGCCCTGTTGACGGGCTTGGGAGCGTGGCTGCGAAAGGTGAGTATCGCTGAGTGGGTACCCCGGGCACCAGGCTAGTCGGCCGCGGTAGGCCAAGGGCCGATGGGGGGCCGGGATAGTGTAGTGGGCACGGGTGCGCCTGCTTGGTGCGGGGGCCCGGGGCGCCATTAGCCGCGTGGGCAGTGTTGTGGGCACGGGTGACCCTCGGAAAGGGGCCTGGGAAGCCAGCCTGCCACGTGTGCGTTTCAGGGGAGGTGCCATGGGGGGGCACTCCCCGGTGTTAGGGAGCTGGTAGGCTCGGAGGCAGTGTAGTGCCCGGGGGTGCCATAGCTGGAGATTCGGCAGAGGGTCGTGCCTGCCAAAGGGAGCCACGTGTCCCAGCCATGAGACCGTGTGAGGGCACGGAGAGAAAATTGGGGGGCGAGGCCCAAAATTGTGAGGACACCAACACAGGCGACGGGAATCTGGGTTGTTAGAACCAATAGTTTAAGCGCGAGGCGCTTGTTGAAAGCCCCGGGTTAGTTTAACAGTTAATGGATAGGGTAGATTAGGAAGTGTACCCCTCCGCACCATCCATCCCCTCGCTCTCGTTGAGGGCCGCTGGACCCACTTTGTGTTATAGATCGCCGAACTCTGGGGAGGCCATTCTGAGGCTTGAGTTGGGCCTCGACACAGGACGCTAGCTCTCCCTTGTTCCCCTCCGGGAAGGGAACGTAGGGGTTGGGAGTAGGCTAGGTGACAGGATAGGTTAGCCGAACAAGGACGATAAAGGGGGTTAGGGGACGATTTATAGAGGGGAAGTAAACATAAAAACAATAAAAAAAAAGTTGGGGCTAAATTGGGGTTTCAGAAATTAAGGGAGTGGGTATGTACAGTGACAGGCAAAGGCGATAGGTGGGAGGGAGACAGGTAGGTAGGTCCGAGCCCGCCTTCCAAGTGGCCAGCACCACCGCACTCCCTCCACCAACCTCCACTGAACGGCAAAGGCTGGCCAACTTCATCGGCTGGCCGTGTTTTGCTTCAAGGCGGAGGCCGGCCAACTTCATCGGCAGCTGTTGTTTTGCTGCAAGGCCTGTGCCGGCCGGATCATCTGCTGGCTGTGTTCCTTCAAGGCCTGTGCCGGCCAGTTCATCTGCCGGCTGTGTTTGCCTGCAGAGGCCTTCTTCTGCGGGCTGTGTTTGCCTGCTACCTTTGCCATGCCATGCCCACTGCCCCTGTTCACCGGCCCCGTTCAATTTTCGCTTTGCCCCCCCTGTTCATTGCCATGTGCGCCAGGATCGTAAAAGCAACAGTTTGCAAGCTGCAAGAACTGCCCTGTTGGCAGCTACAACACGGGCCTGCAGTGGCGGCCCGTGCACCGTGTTTGCGTTCAGTTCAAACCATTCATCCATCCATTCGTTGTGTTCATTGCGTGTGCCACTTGAGCTGGCACGGAGACTGCGTTTGTGCAGCCCATGCACCGTTGTGGTTCACTGCGTTCAGTTCAAACCATTCATCCATCCATTCGTGTGCTCATTGCGTGTGCCACTTGAGCTGGCACGGAGACTACGTTTGTGCAGCCCATGCACCGTTGTGGTTCACTGCGTTCAGTTCAAAAGGGAAGGCCTTGGACTGCGTGTGAGCAGCCGGCCACGTTCCCTGTCACCTGCATTGTTTGAGCCAGAGACTGCATGTGAGCAGCCTGGCTCCCTGCTAACTGCTTTCTTTTTGCAGAGCTCATTGATCCTGGGCCATGGTTTAGTGTAAAATTTGTAAGTTAAGGTTAAGATGTACTGTAAATATGAGTGCGCCCCCGGCATGTTTGTCTTAGCGCTGGCAATTTTATTTAAGTCGTCCGTGTGAGTGAGTTTGTTTAGGTAGTTACTCAGCCCTTAGGTTATTTATTTTGGGGACACGAATACCATGAATGTCGCACTCAGGGATCCGTAGGTAAAATGTACTAGGGGAAAACTACACATGATGGCACACGAAAATTTGACGACTCGGGACGAGTCTGTAAAAAGGGGAGGGGGTAGTGTTGTGGTTGACGAAATTCACAAACCACCATTCAGGTCCCTTAGGTGAGATATCTCGGTAAGTATATGTGTAGTTAGGCCCAAACCCGTTGTTTCGAGGGAATAAATGTCATTCAGTCGGGCTGTGACTCTTCAGGATAGCCGTTTTTCTTTTACTATCTTTATTTTGGACCAGCCGCCATTACTACCACCACCAACCACGTCTCAACAGCCGTCACACAACCACCACCAACCACAACGCCGCTTCGCAACAACCACCAACCACAACGCCGCTTCGCAACAACCACCAACCACAACGCCGCTTCACAACAACCACCAACCACAATGCCGCTTCACAACAACAACCACCAACCACAACGCCGCTTCACAACAACAGCCACGACCTTTACCGTCACAACTCGCCACCATCGCATCCCCACCATTCTCGCGCCACTTGTGGGCACCGATACTGGACTCGTGTAGGGCGCGCACCGAGCAGAGTGTTCAGAAACATCACAGACTTTCCGAGAAAAACGGATCAAAAACGACTCACGCCCACTTCTGTTGCGTCCTATCGGCGAGCTGGGGCGATTTGGCCGCGCCTCCAGGGCGTTGGAGTGAGGACGCTATATGCAAATTCATGGATCAAAAAGCATTCACGCCCACTTTTCCTCGGTCCAATGGGGAGCCAGTTAGAGAGGTGAAGGGTCGGAGGCAGAGGATCAAAGGTGAAGGAGCGAAGCCACGGGGCTTATATAAACGGCTGCGTTCGTCAGTAAAGGCAGTTCAGTTGGCAGTTCGGAGGGGAAGTTGAGAGTGGTGCGTTGGAACGAGTTGTCGGTGGAGCTGGGAGTAAGAGTTCGCAGTTCGGAGGGGAGAAGTCAAGAGTGAAGAGTTGGGACGAGCCAAGAGAGGAGACGGAGAGGGCGATTAGACGGAGCTGTGGAGAGGTGGCGGCGGCGAAGGCGGACGAGGGGGTGCTCGCGTCGGTGCCGGGAGCTGCAGAGGGAGAGGCCAGCAACGCGACCGAGGTCAAGGAGGAGACGCTCGTCGCGGGACCCGAGACAGGGTGATATCCGCCATCCCCCGAGCATCAACAACCCCCCTCCTGTTTCCCCCCGCACTGAGATAGTGCGACAAGGGGGCCCCTTTCCCACCCCCTACCAGACACTGTCCGCGAGGCCCGCGGAGTTGAGGCGCCACCGCCGCTTTGCGTCTCATCATCAGACGGGTAGGCCCGACACGGTCTCGGCCCCAGGCCCGTCTACCCCCCTCATCCTGGAGGGTGGTTCTTTTTCTTTTGCTTTGGGTATCTGTGTTGTCGGCGCCGTCTGTGAAGTAAAATTGTATAAGTGTTGCCGTGTGCTCGGTAGTCGGATAGCTCTGCATTGTGTTTCTCTTTTATATTTGCTTTTTGTGTAATATTGTTTCCCTTTTACATGTGCTTTTGGTGTAATTGTATATGTGTGCTTCTCGTTCATCGCGAAATAAATGTGAGTTATGTTGAACTGTTTTCCCGCTTCACTTCGTCTTTTCTTTCATTGAATCTCCATCTTGCTTCACGTAAAGGGTTGGTCGTGGGCGAGAACGCCCGATAATTAATCGAACCGTCGAGGCCGACGAATAACACCGCTCGGTTATCCCGATAGTACGGAACGGGTCGCTTAAAGTGGCCCGTGTCCGAAGTCGACCTGCGGCGAGGTGCGATCGCCCGGTCTACCCTCCGTGTGGGTACTTAGGTAGGTCGAATTTGGCGAGCAACCCTATCCCACGCGGGGGCCGATTGGCACGATCGTGGTGAGACCGAAAGGTCCACCCGTGACTAGTTCCCGGCGTTAGTCCGAGAGGGTCACGACTGGATTGTCCGTCCGGTGGGCGACGTGCCGCGATTCGAGTTACGTGGCCGTTCGCACGCCGGCGGGCGCGAATCCGCAACAATATATATATATATATATATATATATATATATATATATATATATATATATATATATATATATATATATATATATATATATATATATATATATATATATATATATATATATATATATATATATATATATATATAGTGGGTGAGATGGGTTTTTATTCATGGATTGCAAAGAGAAAATCCTACATTATCCATATTAGAAACAACAACTCCCTTTGGGTCTCATACACACGAATGTTTGGCTCCGGACGTGTCCAAGTGGTATTCGTCTCCAGACAGCTTGGCTCCGAACGGAAGTTTGTCTGTCTACGGAAGTATCCGAGCGGTGTTTGTCTCCGGACAGCTTAGCTCCAAACTTGTCCGAGCGGTGTTTGTCTCCGAACGCGTCCACACGGAAGTTTATCTCCGGGCGGTATTTATCGTACGACTGGTAGAAAATGGATTTCAGACATTATTTTGTTTCCATCTTTACTGGTTTTTTTCAGAATAATTTTGATGAGTCTTTGAATCGTAATTGATACTGCACCGCACAGCTGCCTTCCCTTCCTCTCACCTCACACTGTCTTCCATTCACCCACCCCTCCTCACTCTCCCTTCCTCCCTCCTTTCTCCCCCCCTCTCTCTCTCCCCCCCCCATCCTCTGCCTTACCATCTGTCGTCCCTCAGATCAGCAAGTAGCAGCTTATTCGCTCACTGCAGATCTGGGTAAAATCACAAACTGGTAGAACATGTCTTCAACCCTGACAAATCTCACACTCTCACTATATCTTTCTGAAAGGAATATATGGAACCCCCCCCCCCCATATACTTTCTCAACAATCCTCTGGAAGAAGTCCTTTCTTTCGGGCTTCTGGGTCCCATTATCTACCATGATCTTTCCTGGGAAAGCAACATTTCAAACCTCGCCTCCAATGCTAGTCGCTGACTGGGCATCCTCCGTTGTGCGAAGTCCTTCCTTGGCACACCTGAGTTCGTGACCACATACAAAAGCTTTTGTCCACAGCCTGATGGAATACTGCTCTCCCCTCTGGGCTGCTGCTCCCACCTCTCAACTTTCTCTGCTTCACGCTGTGGAAACCGAGACTTTTAGGATCATTGGTATCTCCCGCGATGAGACTGAATCTTTAGGTCTTTCTCACCATAGGCAGGTCAGTGGTCTTTCTGTCTTCAAACCATCTTCTCTCAGGCCTCGCCCCCTCCCCCCCACCCCCCCCGGCTCTGTCTGCGATATGTCTCCCCCATATTTCTGCAGGGTGCTCAAGGTCTGCCAGCAACCCCCTTCTGGTAAAACCACCAAAATCAAGAATCACTGCTCACTTTCACTCCTTCATTCCTCTTTTTTTCCCCGCCTTTGGAACAAACTCCCACTCTCTCTTCAATCCCACTCTTCCCTCCATCCATCCATCCATGGGACCATCCTCTGTGCAGAGCGTTGGTGCTGCTTAAGCAGTCTCCTTGGCGATTGGGTACAATCCTGGACGTGTCGCTACTCTGACACAGCATACCAGCAAGCTGGTACTCATTTTGGTGACAAAAGGATGGCAGGCAGACTCTTCTCTCCAGGTCTTGAAAACAGCTGTTCACCACCATCTCTTATCTTCCCCCATCCAAAGCCACAATCTTTTCATCCCCCATTAATCCACCGTAAACCCACCTCCTTCAAATTCCCTGCTTTCCTTCCTGAAAGTCCCTGTAGTGTCCATCTTGTTTACCCTGTGTACCCCAACCCATCCCTCTCCCTTCCACAGATCTCATGTCTGTTCCACACCTTTTTTTCCTTTCCTCTCCCACCCCTCTTGTCTCCTGCTCCCCTTGTTGTGCATTCTGTGTGTTAGTTCTCATACGAGTCTCGACTGCAGCCAAAAGTTTTTGCCTCTTTAGTCAACAAAATGTTGAACACCTCCATGAGTTCCGAACTCTTGGAGCTGATAATAATCTTCGGTAAATGGCCATGAGTGACCTGTCGGATCTGTTCTTACTTGCGCAGATGTAAGGGGGAGATCTTATTGCACTTGATGCCAACTACCACCGAGCATGCTTGACAGTATGTCCTTCAAAATCGCCACTGATCGCTTATCAGACAAAGCAAAAAAAAAAAAAATTACCGTTTTTACAGCCATTTTTCCCTGCTGTGCAGGGGTTTGGCTTTTTCTTGAGGCAATGTTTTATGGCCGGATGCCCTTCATGACGCCAACCCTGGTCGCCTCTTACGACACACAGGGATATGGTACACCTATTCTAACCGGGGCATACACCGGGACCAGTACACTGGCACTCATTTCGCCGACCTCGGAAGGATGACAGGCTGAGTCAACCCCCTGGTGTTAATTCAGCAGCCAACGGGGCTTGAACTCAGGACCCTTGGATCCCAAGCCGCCACCCTAACCACTAAGCCAACACCAGGCTTCTTATCAGACAAAGCAAGCACGAACAAAACCTCTGACAGCAATGGAGAGAAAAAGCTCCAGGCAAGAGCATTTGTGGAGCTCATTATCCATGCTGAGAATCATCTGTACTTTGTAAGATGGAGTCTGCTTTAAATCTTCACAATTGTGTGATCTGTATGTGAACCGTCTGTGTCCTTGGCTTTGAGAAGGAAATCAACAAGTTCTTGAATACTTTCCTCTTGCCAAACGAGCAGAGTGATGGCAAAAATAAAAGATTTGTTTTCGACGGGGGGAATGCAACAGATGCTACAGCAGGCCATGCGATGCAACGATGAAGGTGATGCACTATTTCTTGCCAAGGCAGCCAAGATGGTGCGCAAAGATATTTTTGAGTTCAATGGGTTTCACTTCAATGACGCATTCCCGGATGGATGGCAGCCGGAGTCGGTGCCCGCTAATCTTAAGTCTTTGGTGGGCAAGTTGTTGAATTGAACTCACCTGAAAGATGGGGATTCAAATGACTCGCAGGCAAGCCTGCTCATCTCCCAGATCGGACATTTTAACTGTAGGAAATGGGTTTCAAACTCTCAATTGCAACAAAGTCTCACCGTTACTTGAACCAGGAACCACCTTTGCCTCTGCACATTGAAATTAAGGTTCACATGGAGACAAGGTCAAAGAAGTTGATGAGACAACTGCACACTTTGGTTCTCAGCATAAGTGATGACTGGGTTCTTCAATTTGAGAGTCAGCTGGCTACTTCTGTCTGTGAGCACTTGAAAAAGAAAGAACTTGGATCACAACCCTTCAAGCACTACACCCAAAGACTCATTTCATGGTACAAGCATCAGTCCATTTTCAATTTCTCACTTTGTTCAATTTGGGAGAAAAGCAGGATGACGTATGACTACCCTCTCCTGACTCCCTTAAAAATCCACCATTTGCCTGACAAGTACACCACTGTACTGGTTGTTGCCTTGAACATAGCTAAAGTATCCGTTCCTCAACCTTCTAGTAATTCAACAACAAAGGAGGGAAACCTGGCAGGAGCACAACTGAAAGAGAAGAGGTGGATTGAAGGTGGATTGAGCATGCTACCTATCGGATGGAGAAAGAAGAACTCGAAAGGGATGACGCTGTAACCTTGTTGGCCGACCACACCTCTATATACAAAAGCCTACAGAATAATTTTTTTCCTCGGTGTCATTATTTGTATGTTGAACCAATTGAATTTTTTTTATTTCTAATATTTTTACCCGAGCCAAAGGAGAGGGTATTGCATTTGGGTCTGTCTGTCTGTCTGTTTGTTTGTCTGTTTCTTTGGCCGCACAGAAGTTTCGTGTTTTTCTCTGCAACCGCTTGTCGGATTGAGACGAAATTTTCACGATTTGTGAAACGGCTCATGTGGAATGTTTTATAGATAAGTATGATGTCGTAGGCCACGTGGTGTGGCTGCCATATTGGAAAAACAGCAAAACTTTGGACCTTTGTATCTCTGAAGCCGCACCAAGGAAAAAATTGAAACTTGGCACATGGGCAAGTACTGCTCATGAGAAATGAGTGTGATTTTTTTTTTTTTATGATGTCATACGTGCTCTCGTTATGTCATCATAATTGCATATGTAGAACGCCACATCAATTTTTGAGGGACATCTAGGGATAAAATGATCCACAGAAAAAAATTTCATGACATCGGTCACGTGATTCGGCAGCCCTATTGTTAAAAAAAAAAACATTCAAAAATCTTATTCTCTGAAGTAGCTCAACAAATCGAGGCAAAACTTTACACGTATGACCGCCTGTCCATGAGGAACAAAAGGTTCACTCATATGATATCATCGGTCACATGGTTGGCAGCCATATTGGATTTACCCTAAAACCTCTAGAAATACACCACTCAAAAGAAGTCCTGGCAAGGGTGTGCAATCTCTGATTGCTCTTTATCTTGTTGGATTTGTTTCATGGATCACACATGCGATAATTTTCTTCTTTCTGCGTTATAATAAATGGTTATAAAGGAGAGCTCCAATGCCTATACTATATATAATTTGTATCTGGGTGGTGCTTGTTTCCGGATGGAGTTTGTGTCCGGACATCGTATATCTCCAGAAAGTGTTTGTCTCCGGACCTGACCAGGCCGTGTCTCCAGACTGTGTTTGTGTCCGGGCGGTGTTTGTCTCCGGATGGCTTGGCTCTGGATGCATCTGGGGGGTTTTGTTTCCGGACGTGTCAGGACTGCATTTATCTCCAAACATGTCTGGGCGGTGTTTGTCTCCGGTAGTCCATGGGCCCAAGCCAGAAATTCCACTTGTCGGTACCATCTAAGGAAACCAATCCGAGTTATGATTTTTGAATTGGTATATATATATATATATATAATATTTTGATGTGATAACCATTGCAGACTGGCAACTTATTGGTAGTTATCATCTCTGGATGTACCCACCCTCCCCATAATGAAAGCGAAAAGGCAAACTCAGAAACATTCACTAATGATGCAATTGCTGTTTCCACATGGGGCTGGAATGAACTGCAAACCACAAATACATGTCTGAAATGCTTTATTTATATCATCCAAATAATCCTTTCTGTCATTCCTGAAGGCACAATTTGTTTTATGGCAGAAAGGGGTGAACAATAGGGCCTTATCAAAATGTTGCTGATTAGTGATTTTCAGTACATTTTAATTTATAATATTGTCATACAAGTTCCCTGGGGAGTGCTACTGAACCGCAGTAGCCTACAACATGCACATGTTGTATGAGGAAAACATTTATGAACATTTTACAAGTTTTTACCACAGTTAAAGGAATTGCCCTTCCCCTCCCCTAGTTGCAACAAGCGTCCAAAATGTGAAATTTACGGATAACCCAAATTTCACCACTCTACTGTGGCATGTTTATGTACTATGTTTTACTCATGCAAATTTGTAGCCATGAATGTCCTTGTGATTGTGCCAAAACATTCACACCATGGATCAGTAGTCTAGTCTTCATCACCATTATCAGCATCAGAGACCTCGAGGTCTACAACCTCTTCCTCGACATCAGCGAGGAAGGTTCGCAACTTGCACATGTCGGTGCACTTCAGGCTATTGGCAAGGCACGTGCAGTCTGGGAGTTTGCATGACCGTCCACACTTGCAGGAAAGCAGTTGCAACACTGCATCCGGTGCTGGAGAACTCTGCATCCACTCGATGGCCAGCTTCCCATCATCATTGGCGGTCCAACCACAATGCTCGGGATTTATCCCTCGGGTAAGTATTTGGCCATGTTCAGGATAGGGGCATGCTTTCGTATCTCAGCAGCTCTCAGCAGAGTTCTCCAAGACTCAATGTTTTGTGTTGACACCAATTTTGCGTCTGCCTCCTCATCGGAACAGTGGATTGCACAGTCCATGCGTGCACGCTTCCGTGGCAACCTGGCGCGTCCTTCTTCACCAGTGGACTCCATTGTCAATCAGACCCAGTCACCCCAATATACAACAAGAAAGTCGGATACACTTATGACATTATAAAATACATTTACATACTTTCCAGTGTGCACAACCTGAAACATTTCTGGTGGGGCAAAAGATTATATCAAGTTTGAGCTACATTGTAATTTTCATATATTCAGCCCCAATTTGTATTTCGGGGGTAGGGGAAGGAAAAAGTCTACAACTTTGTTGAAACCAGCTGGATGGTCCTCCTTTGTGCTTCACTGAAAACCAGGTACATATGGGTAGCTGATCCATTAGGACTGTGGCAACCATATGGGACACACAACATTCCGTAAATAATGATAATAATAAATCTGCAAAATTTCACAAAATCTTGCGTGCAAATCAGCCGTAATTTGAATACCAAACTAAAGCATGTGCCTCAAGATGGGAAGTATGCTTGTTGTAAGTGTGCAGCTAACAAATCTGGATATCCTGAGATATTGAATAGTATTGCCTTCATGGGATGTGTCAATAGTCCATTGTGTGATTTTCCCCCAAAACGTCCATCTCAGAATGGTAAAATGCAAAATGCATACACTAAGCTGCTCTTCTGGAACGGTTGTCATAAATTGAAATAATCATATAGTCCCTACCAATAACTTAGTAGCCCTAAAGTTTGGTTTCCTCAGATGGTACCGATTATATGCCTGGGCCCATGGACTACGGGCAGTATTTATAGTATAACCGGGACAAAATGGATTTCAGACAATATTTTGTTTCCATGTTCACTGTTATTCTTTGCAGAATCATTTTGATGAAACGATATGAATCATAATTAACGCTCCACCACACGTCTGCCTTCCCTTCCTCTCACCTCATGCTGCCTTCCCTTCTCACACCCCTCCTCACTCCCCCTCCCTCCTCTCTCATTTTTCCCCTCCACCTCCTCACTCTCCCCCCTCCTCTCTCTCCCCCACCCCTCGTTTTCTCCCCCCCTCCCCCTTTCAGTATTCCCATCAGCGAAGCGACGGGTGATATTTGCTATTATATAATAAAAAGATATCCAATATATCCGCTTTCCCTATGTAAGAATTTTATTCATGACATTTTTGCAATTATTAGTTTTTTAGGGAATCAATTTTGCACCATATTATTTTTTTTTTGGATATGCTGCTTCTAATTTTGCACCAAAAAAAAACAAAACATTTTACTTGAAATATAAGGTACGACATTGAGTCTGTGGGCCTTTCATTTTTACCATCGCAGACATGTTTTTTACAATTTTGTAAATTATGGATTTTTAGGTGATGTCATCAATATAATCGATTTTTTTGTTGTTGTTATTGGAATAATCCAACATTACATACTGGGTGATGAACAAAAACATCCAACTTTACATACTAAAGAACTAATCCTGAAAAAAAACTGCAGTTCATAGAACACCTTACTCCACACAATCTTAAGAGAAAGGGCTGGGAAGTCTTTTTTTTGTGTTTCTGAGACCGATCTATATTTTGTACGAGCCGCAATTTTATCATATTTCCGATATTTCCCAATGATGAGAGCATGAGCGGCACATTTGATTGGTCAAGGTAGCATAAAATGCCGTAATATTTTGTCCATGTACTGCTAAACGGAGGGTTTTTGAAAGTGCAAAAAAGGTGATAATTGTGTTCTACAGTTTTCAAATATATAATTCAGTTGAAATAAAATAAAGATTTTAAAGGCTGTAGGAAAAATATACAATCTTTTTTCGGAAGTTTACCGGTGTTTGTGCACCGCCTTTTTCCCACCACTTATTTGATTCGTTACATTAGTTATTTATGCTTATTGTTTGTGTCCTTTATGACATCCCTAAAACAGTACGTTTCCTGTTTGGAATGATTTACAATTTTGTTTGATTGCCAGATAGGCAAACAGACAGAAACAATTATCTTACTCCTCTGTGTGCATGTGCAATCAGAATGAGATGTACAATTTTGCCAAATTAAGAGCCAAAGTACTGCTAAACTGTAGGTTTGTGTTCCGATTCATGTTCTACAGGATTCAAAATATAAAATTCATTTGAAATTAAAGCGTCCCTCAATCATAGATGAGTGTCTGTAGACAGACAGACAAAGTGAACCAATTTGCTGAACCCTGCTTTTCACTCCGCACGCACAGGGTAATGACGTTTTTATCCTGCACGTCCCCATAATTTTGCTAAGATGCCTGACAATAAACTGGGCGTTCCGTCTGTTTTAGCATTAGAAGTGGAAAAAAAACATCCCACGGTGTCTTCCAAATTCCTGCCATAAATGTGCAGGTGCATTACAGCAGCGGTGTAGCCGTGCTTCGGTAATGATGTCACCAGCATATCAAATTAATAATTTCATCCTGGTCTAATATGTGATCGCTATCAGCAATGATGACACCAAATGATGTTTCAAATGCAAGTGGTTTTCTCCCTCACACTGGCACCTACTATTCATGGTGCTATTTCTGTGTATAATGTAGATAGATCAGGAATAGCCCGGATGAGACGAGGTAGTCACGGGTTAGGTTGATTTGTACATGACATTGGTCAAGTGGGCTGACCTGAAGGTGTACTGGACTTGTTGATGAAAAGTATATGTTCTTCTTTCGTGTGCAGCACAAGGCTGCAAATAGCATCATTGACTGGGGTGCAGCTGTGCCTCTGATGCAGTGCCCCATGTAGGTTAGAGCAGGAATTTGTAATTTGTTCAGGGTGCCGGCGATGGCTCATCTACTCTTCGCGAAGTATCCCGTGGAATTTTTTTAACATCCACCAAGTAATTCCGGCAGACGGGACACCCAGTTTAACGTCCATCGGAAGGACGGCACACACATTGATGAATCACCCTGCTTGTGAAACACCAGGATGACAGTTTAGAGTTGAGTCGGGATTCAAACCCAGGTTAGACAGCTTGGGGGCGAGTGTGCGTACTTCTAGCTCGGCCATCCTGCCAGCCAAATGAAACGCTCAAAAGCACATAGAACAAGTGGATGAATGTGCCATGCATGGAATGGCATACTCTGTGAAATGTTATTAACACAGCAAATTCTATAGGTGGGGTACACTATTGTCAATATAATCAATTGCAGCAGCGGACAGCTTTGAGGAAACCACGGTTCCAAATGAGTGTTCTCATCCTTTTTTGATGGACTATTTACCAAAGAGTTGATTTGGTGCTGCTGAAGTAGCCTCTTGACAAATAATATGCTAGGTGGATTGCCGTTGCCTTCACAAAAGGTAATTGTAATGTGGGCAGGCTATCTTGTAATCACAACGAATCACTTGGTGCCAGGGTATGCATTAAATGTCGACGTGCGTGATAACAGATGGGTTAGCTGCCTTAACATCTACTGAGCATATCTTCACCGGTGAGCATCATTCACCTGCCCTCAATATATACTCTACATTGCAATTTGCAGGCACCATGATGCTGGTTTCCAGACAGATCCTATTTTGTTGTATATTGACTACAGGCTAGATATCTCACAGGTAAGTACATTGCTGTGGGTCTTCCATCAGCTTCTCTGTGGGTCGTTCAAAGTTAAGTTGCAATTTTTCTGGAGGATTTGAAAGTAAAGTGAAGGTAATGAAACTTTTGCTGTATACAAAATCTAGGCCCTTGGAAGAATGGGATGGAGGATTATAAAGACTTAAGCAGCTGGTTCTGGCTTAAGATCTTAGGGTCCTGAGTTTGAGCCCATGTTTTATTTCCCATTGAAATAACACCAGGTGGATTGACTCAGCCTGTCATCCTGCTGAGGTCGGAAAAATTAGTACCGGCTTACTGGGGTAATAAGCCATTTGAGTATCTTGCGTCGGAGTGGTGACCCGTCCAGGACTGTGCTCAGCCAAATGAAACTTCCTCGGCAGCCCGATGCACTTCACGGCATTGAAGGAATGGTTATTATTAATATTTACATCAAGACTTACTGATCGTTAGATGCTACATAGAGAGAGAGACAGACAGACAGACAGTAAGAGGAGTTGGTTTTTATCTGTAAATTTATCTTATTTTTAGCTCACTTGGAACGTAGTTCCAGGGAGCTTATGGGATGGCGTGTCGTCCATCCTTCAGACCGTCAGGTTCTCCGTCCGTCCATTGACAAATACTTGCAGCTTCTTCTCTGGGACTACACATACGGTTTTGATGAAACTTGACCACAACCTTCATCACCCATGATGTACCAAAGTTTGTTCACGGCATTAAAAAAAATTCTAGGTCTGAGGGATCTATGGAGGGAGTTTATGGGGGGGTTGCCCCCCAAAATAATATTGGCTTTCTTCTCAGAAACTGCACACACGATTCCAATGAAACTTGACCACCACCTTCATCACCCATGATGTACCAAAGATTGTTCACGCTATTTTAAAAATTGTGGTCTAAGGGGATTTACCCGTGGGGGGTGGCATTGCCCCCCAACATAGGTAATTGCTATAACATTGCTTCATTGGTACATTTTACTGATTCTGTCCCACGTTGACTTCCTCCTCAGTATCATTATTTTACACCTGGTGTTGGCTTAATGGTGAGGGCGGTGGGCTTGGGATCCTCGGATCCTGAGTTCAAATCCCCCTTGGCTGTTGGATTAATACCAGTGGAGTTGACTCTGCCTGTCATCCTTCCGAGGTCGGCAAAATGAGTGCCAGCTTGCTGCTATCCTGTGTCGGAGTGGCGACCCGTCCAGGATTGTGTCCAATAGCTAAGGAGACTGATTAGGCAGCACCAACGCTCTGCACAGAGTATGGTCCCGATGGATCATTATTCTTCCAGGTGGGCGCCTTGGGGTGTTGCCCATATTTTTCAAGATATCTCCATACTACAAGTATGTACTCGGTCCATCAGTGGAATAGGCCCAAAACTTTAACGTCAAACGTATATAAATCTTTATGGCAGGTATACACATCGGATAAGCGTTCCTCTACAAGGAATGAAATGCAGGAGGAGGACATGAGGCCCATCAAAGCCTGTGCAATGGTAGCCAACGTATGGTTGTTTGTCCAAGCTCAATCCTTTTTAAATGCTGAGCATCAAGCAAGGAAGCACCACGTCCCCTTTTTTGTTATTTTTTTCAAAAAAGGCTTTGGGTTGACTCGGTAAGGGTTCAAATCACCAACCTCAAAGACTCCACAGCAGACCCTCAAAGTATCACGCCATAAAATCTGTGCACGGTTATTTCCAAGACATCTTATTTCACATCGCTCTTCAAAGCTTTTTTGCTCCTGACGTATTCAGTGAGTGACCCGAAGAGATGACAAGTACGCGAGGACGTTAGCTAGGCTAATGAGAGGTAGTGCTGTGTTGGTTTAGCGCTTCACCTCCAAACTGCCTTTTTGGTACAAACTTACAAACAACAGTCCTTCTGGAATCCCCTGGCACTTAGTTCATTGAATCTGATGTATGAATGTTGTTTCGTATGCAGCCTGTGGCTGGTGGTTGTATAATTTTTTTTGGAGGCGAGGATGTTCCCAGTAAGCTGGCACTCATTGTTGCCCGACCTCTGAAGGATGACAGGTTGTCAACCCACCTGGTGTTATTCCGATGGTCGACAGGGGCTCAAATTCACGACCCTAAGATCTTAAGCCAGTCACCTTAACCGCTAAGCCAACACTTGGCTTGATGTATGAATAATTGATGGTATATGTTGTTGCAGATGAAATGCCATGACTTTACACATTTATTGCTAACATTTATTCTTGTTTGTTTTTACAGCGTTCATGGGAATGGCTACTTGGAAATGCCAGACACATTATTCTCTGTGGAATTTGGACGTCGCTGCTTTCCAATGACACACCAATAGTTCCAACAGGATGGGATGCACCCACACACGACTGATGATACGTTGGATCACCTGCATTCCTGGCTCAGGGGTAAGGATCATCTCAAATCATTTATCCACACACTTTGACAACGACCATTTCCAATACTGATGTCCAGTTGTAACTTCCATCTCCTTTGAAATACAACGGCATCATTGCATTCAATAACAAGGTGAAAAGAAACTGATCCTCTTCAATTCGGACCTATCAGCTTACTTCCAATCATCAGCAAGATCATGGAATCCGTCAGTGCAGTTGATATGAAATTCTTCCTTTTCTCCAGCATCCTCATCTCAGATCACCAATTTGGTTTCAGACCATGTCACTCCACCTTGGATATGCTGCTTCTACTCACCCAGCAATGGATGGAGGTCCTCAATGTCAAACATGAGATCAGGGCCGATCTCTGCTGTAACTGACCACCGCAGACACCAACCTGTTCACTTGTTTTTTGGTCGTCTCTCCCGCGTGCAACGCGAAGGAGAGGCAAGGCTGGACAAAAGTTTGGATAGCATCCAACTTCTGCCATGGTGCCAACGAAGATTGTTTGATTTTGAGGACATCCGCCGTCATGTTGGGAACCAACGAACAGATGTCCTCATCATCTCGGTCAGTACACACCGATGGGGGTTCCAAGGTAGTGATGGTGTTCTTCACTACTCAAAGCTGGCATGAGTTGACCCTGAATTGTAAATGTCGTATCACCGACCCTGACTCCCCGTCGACAAAAAAAGCGACAGGGAGGCGCACTTAGCAGGTTTAAACTTGAGCTGTAACATGTCGGCATTAACGGAGGCCACATCAAGAAGGGTCGAAAGACCCTCCTTGGTCCTACTCAGGACAATCAGGTCATCAGCATACGCCAATATAGACAATGGCTGCCCGTGAATTTGGACACCTTGACCTCCAGCCGCTGCAGAAGCCCGCACCGCGCGCACAATCAACGAGCATTTCCAAAACTGATGTCCAGTTACATAACAGTATCACGGACAATGATGTGTGCCATTGCCCCGAATCAACTGTTCAGCACGACTAATGTTTGCTTTGCACGTGAGCATGTTCATCACCAATTACCGAATCGCAGAGCATTTTAAAACTTCGACACCACTTAGACATGCTTCTGTGGGGCACGTATACGGTCTTCTTCATGTATGTGCACCACGTGGCTGCGGGTAGCATTTGCTGGGGATGCAGCTGTGCCACTGATGCAGTGCCCCTGCAGGTTGGAGCACAGATTAGTAATTTGGGTGCGGTAGAGGTGATTGCTTGCCTCCTCTTCACGAAGGATATTGTTGGATCTTTAACGTTCACCTACTAATGCCGACAGACGAGACGTCCAGTTTAACGTCCGTCCAAGGGATGGACACGTATTGATGAATCACTCTGTCTGTGAAACACAGGGATAACAGTTTATAGTTGGGTCGACATTTGAACTCAAGCCTGGAGGTGAGTGTGTGTACATGTAGATCGTCCTGCTAACCCCACATATACTGAGCTATGCAGTAATTAATTTCACCCTTCAATGGAAATTTCATTCCACAATGTTGTCTCCAGCACAGTACACACATTTGTTTTGGTTTTTTGTTGTGTAAACATAGTCAAGGCATACCTGGGGGGGGGGCACGGAAAGAACAGAGGGTGCAAGAGCAGAAAGATGGCAGTAGAAGACAGAGAGACCACCGACTTGTCTGTAATGGCGAAGTGATAGGTCCGTACGCTCAGCTTCATCGTAGGAGGTTCCAGTAATGTTAAAGGCTTGGGTTTATATGGCATCAAGCTGAGTGGGATGTGAGTCAAGGGAGCCAGCCCAAAGGGAAGAGCAGTACTCCATCAAACTGCGGAGGGAAGCCTTGTAGGTGGATAGGAGTTCAGGTGTGTCGAGGAAGGATTTTGTACGATGGAGGATGCCCAGTCTGATGGCTTTGGAGGCCAACTTTGAAATGTAGTTTGCTCAAGAAGGATCATGGCTGACGGTGAGACCCAGAAGTTTGAGTGACTGAGCAAGAGGATTATTAAGAAAGTAGACAGGAGGGTTTGCCAGGCCCTCCTGAGAGACACAGAGAGAGAGAGAGAGAGAGAGAGAGAGAGAGAGAGAGAGAGAGAGAGAGAGAGAGAGAGAGAGAGAGAGAGAGAGAGAGAGAGAGAGAGAGAGAGAGAGAGAGAGAGAGAGAGAGAGAGAGAGACACAGAGAGAGAGAGAGAGAGAGAGAGAGAGAGAGAGAGAGAGAGAGAGAGAGAGAGACACAGAGAGAGAGAGACACAGAGAGAGAGAGAGAGAGAGAGAGAGAGAGAGACACAGAGAGAGAGAGAGAGAGAGAGAGAGAGAGAGAGAGAGACACAGAGAGAGAGAGAGACACAGAGAGAGAGAGACACAGAGAGAGAGAGACAAGGAGAGAGAGAGAGAGAGAGAGAGAGAGAGAGAGAGAGAGAGAGAGAGAGAGACACAGAGAGAGAGAGAGAGAGAGAGAGAGAGAGAGAGAGAGAGAGAGAGAGAGAGAGAGAGAGAGAGAGAGAGAGAGAGAGAGAGAGAGAGAGAGAGAGAGAGAGAGAGAGAGAGAGAGAGAGAGAGAGAGAGAGAGAGAGAAAAAGAGAGAGAGAGAGAGACAAGGAGAGAGAGAGAGAAAAAGAGAGAGAGAGAGAGAAAAAGAGAGAAAGAGAAAAAGAGAGAAAGATATATATATATATATATATATATATATATATATATATATATATATATATATATATATATATATATATATATATATATATATATATATATATATACCAAGTGTTTGACCAGCTTGTGATTTTGTCAAGATCTGAAGAGAGGGAAGAGGCTGCAGCCTTCCTGTCTGAAGAATGAGGGATGTCATGGCAGAGGGTGGAGTGAACAGCAAATCGATGGAGGATTTCCAGAGAGTCAGAGATATCATTGATGAGGATTAGGAATAGGACTGGGCCCAGAGCACTGCCTTAGGGCACTCCAGCCTTGACAGGGAGAGGAGATGAAAGGATTCCGTTTAGCGCCACACATTGGCTACGAGAGTAGAGGAAGTCAGGAAGCCATGTGTGCAGTCGGCCTTGGATGCCATGGGTGGAGAGTATGGAGAGCAAGGCGGGATGCCAGACTGTATCAAAAGCATGAGATGTGTCCAGAGAGACGGCCCTGGTCTCATGTTTGACATTGAGGACCTCCATCCATTGTTGGGTGAGTAGAAGCAGCATATCCAAGGTGGAGTGACATGGTCTGAAACCAAGTTGGTGATCTGAGATGAGGATGCTGGAGAAAAGGAAGAATTTCATATCAACTGCACTGATGGATTCCATGATCTTGTTGATCATTGGAAGTAAGCTGATAGGTCCGAGGTGAAGAGGATCAGTTTCTTTCACCTTGTTATTGAATGCAATGATGCTGTTGTATTTCAAAGGAGATGGAAGGTGACCTAGCACAAATGACAAGGTGAAAAGGGCAGAGAAAGAACATGTGCAAGAGCGGCAGAGCAGGTTTTTTAGGACATGTGAGCTGATAACGTCCGGTCCCGAAGCAAAGTGAGAGTCGAGGTTTGAAAGGACCTTTTCCAGTGCAAAAGACACACAGAGCAGGAGCAGTTGGGTACAACAGGAAAGGATGGGTACCGAGAGTGAGGGGTTGGGGACACAATATTTGGAAGCAAACACAATGTTGAGGCATTCAGCCTATCGGTGTGATACGAAACGTAAACTGTTTAACCTGGCGGAGGTATGCGCTCCACCGAGTACAGTTATAGTTTTACATGTAACAAGAAAGTGAAAAGGAAACTCGTTTTTTTTCAGTTTGAACAGCATCGGTGTGTAAAAACAAACAACATCTGGAATGATCGGGAAACATACCAGCATACCGACAACGACGCTGTATTGAATATTTATACGGTATGAGCAGCAGTCAACTCAAATCAGCGATAGTATAGAAAAGCAATTCTGTACAGTGTTAACTCTGAAATCGTGATAATTACTTTTAACTTTGTAATTATAAAGTTGTAAAGAAGCAGATTTTTTTGTTTTTTGAAATGTACTGAAAGTGAGGAGGGAAAATGGATAACCATCACTTTTAGTTATGCCCGAGATATGCCGTCTTCATGAACCATGTGAATCATGAACTGATAATACAAGTTTGTTGATGGGGATGGCAGTTATGTCTACACTACACACTACAGTTGAGAGAAACTGGTCTTGTTCACCAATGATACCATGAATACATTGGAGCACAGTGACGGTTAGCCATGAAACTGCTTTAGCAGAACCAACGCTCTGTATCGAGCATGCTACTGATGATGATGATGATCATCATCATGATGATGTAGTGACAGTCCATGAGCATGTCATTTTGGTGCAACTTGCAGATGAAAATGTAACATTGTAGGACACATGACTTCTGCAAGACAGGTGTTAAGGGCAGGTTGGCCCTCGGGAAGTGTTGAAAACTGGCCTGGTGAGGAGATGGTAAATCCAGCGTATCGCACAAAAAATATGCTCAAGCAGTTTATAGGTCAAAAAGTTCATTCGGAAGTCCATGGTGACATTGTGGCAAAACATTGGCCAACTCCTGACCCTGCAAAGGAGAGCAGTGAATCGTTGGAAACCCGAGCACGGGCGATACTCGCATTTTCCTCATCCTTGCTTGTGGGCAATTTATGGATCGAGTGAGATGTTGACACCTTCTGCAGGTAAAGGTCTCACAAATTAATGGACGGTATATGCACAGTGTCATATAAGAATAACACTTCTTCGAGCACGATACGGTGGATTATTTGTGTTGAGTGAGTTTAACTTTTTTTTGTCGCTGTTCACAGGCAGTTCTTTTCCTTGGTCATTACAGCCTCAAGCTTTTTGAGGACATGGGCCATTATCACGAGTGTGTGTGTGTGTGTGTGTGTGTGTGTGTGTGTGTGTGTGTGTGTGTGTGTGTGTGTGTGTGTGTGTGTGTGTGTGTGTGTGTGTGTGTGTGTGTGTGTAATTGTGTCTGGGATTGCAGAGTCATTCAAATTTCTTCACAAGGTTGAGTGCCATCTTTGCGAAAGGTGCTTTGCGTTCGTCTCTCCATTATTATTACTAGTACGGCCCGTAGGGGCGGGCCCATAGGTGCTAAACGACGACTGGATTGGGGCATGATTTCAATTAGATTGGACCAACCATATCATAAATGGCCATAACTTGGGAGACACCTGGTAAACATACTTCGGTCCCCAGCGTCAATTGTGACGTCATATCAAACGAAGAAGAATTGTGACGTCCCCTCTCTCTCGCTCCCCTCAAGTCTCGCCCCTCCTCTCTTCCCCCTCCTCTCTCACCCCTCTCTCTCTCGCCGTCACTCTCATCCCCTCTCTCGCCCCCTCCTCTCTCCCCCTCTCTTGAATTGTGACGCCCCCTCTCTCTCACCCCTCTCCCCCTCTCTTGCCCCCCTTCTCCCCACCTCTCTTACCCCTCTTCCCTCGTCTCTCACCCCTAGTCTCACCCCCTTCTCTCTCGCCCCCACTCCCTCCTCCCCTCTCACACCCCCTCTCACACCCCCTCTCCTGTCCCCCTCTCTCGTCCCCACTCCCACCCCTCTCTTGCCCCCTCTCTCCCCCCGAGTCTCACCCTTCCTCTCTCCCCCTTCCTTCTCGCCCCTCTCTCTCGCCCCCACTCTCATCCTCCCCTCTCCCGTCCCCCTCTCTCGCAGATATTGGTCGACAGATAAATGGCCGTAACTTGGGAACCGCTTGTCCGATTAATATCAAACCTCGAAAAGGCACATCTGCGGGGCCCCGGCAATATTCCTGGCAAGTGTCAATCCGATCGGACCAGCGGTCGTCGAGAAACTGTGGTCGCAGACAAACAAACAGACTGACAGACACACACACACACACACACACACACACACACACACACACACACACACACACACACACACACAGATTGCTGGAATTATCGATAGATGCTGTTATCATTATTCTGAGAAAAAATGGCATGATAAGGTGAGAAGGTGGAACGACACTTCAGCTGCCATATATACACCTTTTCAACACTGAAAAAAGTAATAAAATGGCCGTAACTTGGGAACCGCTCGTCCGATTGACATCAAACCTCAAAAAGGCACATCTGCGGGGCCCAGAAATATTCCTGGCAAGTTTCAATCAGATCGGACCGGCGGTCGTCGAGAAACGGCAGTCACAGACAGACAGACAGACAGACAGACAGACAGACAGACAGACAGACAGACAGACTGTCTGTCTGTCTGTCTGTCTGTCTGTCTGACACACACACACACACGCAGAGATTGCTGGAATTATAGATAGATTATTTTTTTTTACAGAACTGAACCTTTCCATTTTCCAGAGAAACGACAACAAAACATTGTGCTCATGGTGATCAGAGTAAAAGGTGTACGCCCAGCATGATGACCGTGAACTCGGTGATTGAAAGACCACGCGCTTCCGAGCCACTGTGGAGCGGATGAGGCCCATTGCACAGTGGTCCGCTGCAGCAGCTAATGCACACAGATCCCAGGCGGCCAGGCATGCAGAACAACTGGTAGCCTGCAGATGCAATGAAGCACGCCGCGGCGGTTGCGCACGCCTTGCGGTATGCAGTGCCTGGAAGGGTGGGTATAATAGTGACATGTTGCGTTGAGTGGTTATGACAAGTACAATTATTATACGAGGACAGCATTGGTTTATGGATCACAATATATTTTGGAAAGGTCAGGATTGGGAGGGGTGGGTGCGGAGAAGGGCGCACATATCATGGAGAAATATGGTGATACGTGTTTTTTTTAATATGTTCTCAATCCTTGTGCTGCATGTTTACTTGCAATTCATGCTAATTCATCTTTACTGACTATTTAACTTGGCTATGCAAAAACAGTGAAAATAACTATAAGCTTCCAACAAAAAGTTTTCATGGTTTCGAGATGAGATGATTCTTATTTTGAACGTCATGGTGGAATGTCAAAGTGCTGTCATTGTTGAGTCCATGACCTAACTTACATGGAACATCTCTTTTTAGATCCTTCTCACAATGGATTATATCATGACATTGGTTATCAAAGAGCATGGGACAAAATTTAAAGATGTAAAAGCATACTTCTGGTTCCATAAATGTTTGTGGCTACATTGCTCTATCACAGAATGGCTTGTAGGCGAATATGTAGCATCTCGTTGGTCAAAGAGAAACTCCATTGTGTTGCGTGTTAACAGCTAAAAGCACAAAGGGAGACACTTCTTTGACTTCCCTTTGTTCTTCTTTTTTTGGATACAAAGTCGAAGCTCGTGGAGGAGCGAGAACATAACATGGATCAGGATGTAAAAAAAAAAACAAAAGAAAGAGAAGGAGAAAAGACACCAGCAGCTGGGTTGAGGAAATAAAGGGAGTCGACAAGCTAACTATCCTGCACTGAAGAAATCGATTACTTTTTTGGAATTTGGCCAGGGTGATGGCCGAGCAGAGCCCTGCCGCTGATGCAGTGCCCCCGGCGATGACTCACCTACTCTTCGTGAAGGACACCGTGGGATCTTTAATGTCCACCAACTCATACTGGCAGATGGGACACGCAGTTTATTGTCCATTTAAGGGACGGCACACATTGATGAATCACCCTGCCTGTGGAACACTGGGATGACAGTTTATTACTCGGTCGGGATTCAAACCCAGGCTGGACAGCTTTGAGTGAGTGTGTACAACTCAAAGCTATTCTGTTAACTCCCGGCTATCCTCTATCTCTCTATCTCTCTCACCTTTGGACACAACCAAGTTTGTGGACAAGCCATTTGTAGAGGTTCTGGGATTGAAGGGTCGAAACTTCAATGATGGACTGTGCTCAAGTAATCATCCAGATGGCCATTGAATCAGGCAGTCATTAAGTGGAAGGAATTCTTCAGATTGTTAGAATCTAGAAGGAGGTGGCATATATATATATATATATATATATATATATATATATATATATATATATATATATATATATATATATATATATATATATATATATATATATATATATATTGTCAACCGAGATCTTTAACAGCTCATTGGAGTCAAGACAGGTACCGGAGGATTGGAGAGTAGCAAATGTAGCACCATTGTTTAAGAAAGGATCCAGAGAAGAATTGGGGAACTATAAACCTGATAGTTATGGGGAAGATGTTTAAAAAATTTAAATTATTGTTCAGATGTTGAACCGTTTGAATGATTTTAAACGAATTAAAGGTAGTCAGCATGGATTTACCAAAAGGAGATCATGTCTAATACATTTATTTTAGTTTTATGAAGTAGTTTCTCATGAAGTGGATGAGGGAATGGCAGTGGACGTAGCTTATCTCGACTTTCAGAAGGCATTTGATGAGGTACTACATAAAAGGCTGTTTTTGCGAAGCCGAAGGTGTGGGCTTGCAGAGTAGCTGGTAGGTAGGCTAACTGGATTAAAAACTGGATTAGTGACAGGAAGCAAAAAGTGGCGGTGAGTAGGAGGATGTCAGTAATGTGATCCCTCAGGGAACAGTACTGGGACCATTATTATTCATCATGTCCATCAACAATTTGGACAATGGAGTTGAGAACCGGCTTTGTAAATTTCCAGATGACACAAGTCTTGAAGGTGAGGTAGGTAGCAAATACTTATGAATAGTTTGGGCAAAAGATTGGAAACATAAATAAATGTAAGGTGCTAGGTGTGGGTAATAACAATAAAAAGTAAAGATTACATAATGAACGGAGCAATCTTGGAGTGTCACACAGGAAAAGCATCTGGGGGTGGTAATATACATGGAAATTGGGAGGGGGGGGGGATTATGAAAGGGTAGGCAGATACTACTGTGCCAGGGACTTTATGATACAACAAGGAATTCCAACACAGGTGGAGGCCATTCAGCCCATCATGCCTGCGTGAACACCACACCAACCCAAGATCATTTTAATTAATGAAAGAAAGAAAAAAATTTGTATTTTTTTTTTGTTTTTTATTGTTTTTTTTTGGAATCTTTAAAAAATTGTATTTTTTTTTGTTGTAATTTTTTGGTTTTTGTTTTTATTTTTATTTATTTTTTTTCGGAGAGGGGGCATGGGCTTGGTTAAAAACACACATCAACCACAAACCCCCTTGACAAGACCCCCACCAACAGCACTCCGTACACAATCACCCATCAATACTCAAACTACCTAAAAGTCTTATCAGAATCCCCATACCCCTCTATCTCCATAACTTCCAGGTACCTATCTAATTCTAATTTAAATTTATCTACTATTTTCTGCTGCCACTACCTTTCCAGGGAGACCATTCCATCCATGCATTAACTACTCTCTGAGTGAAAGTCCCCTGCCTTACTACCGTCTTAACTCTCCTCTTCTTTACTCTCAGGCTCTGGCCCCTGGTTCTGTCACTGTCTACTCTGTTGAATAATTCATCTGCTCTTATTTTATCTCTACCTTTCATTATCTTAAACATCTCTATCATATCTGCTCACAACCGCCTTCTTTCTCGTGTATAAAGCCCTGTCTCCTTCAGCCGCTCCTTATAGCTGAGTCTAGCTCGGCCCGGAATTAATCTAGTAGCCCTGTGCTGAACTCTCTCTATGGCATATATGTCCTTCCGGAACTGTGGTGACCAAAACTGCACACAATATTCTAGATGTGGCCCTCACTAAATTCCTGTGCAATGTTAACACCACCTCTTTTGATTTATAATTGATCCCCCTCCGAATAAAACCTAAAATCCTATTTTCTTTACCTACAGCTGCCTGGCATTGTGCTGCCTGCTTACCTTCTATATCTATTACCACCCCCAGATCCTTCTCCTGTGTGACACGCTCCAACATTACCCCTTGCATCCTGTAATCTCTATTTTCATTGTTCTTTCCCATCCCCAACACCTTGCACTTGCGCAAGTTAAATTCCATCTGCCAATCTTTTGCCCAATCCATACAAGTATCAATACTTTCTTGTATCTGTTTACCACCCCCTCTGCTATACACCTTCCCTCCAAGCTTTGTGTCATCTGCAAATTTGGAAAGCTTACTCTTTACCCCATTATTCAAATCGTTGATGTCAATACTGTACTGATGTAAATAAAAAATAATAATATACTGATCCCCCCCCCCCCTGAGGTACCCCGCTACTTTCATCCTCCCAGCAAGACGTCCTCCCACTCACAGCCACTCTTTGCTTCTCTTTACTTTGCTCCCACTCACAGCCACTAAGCCAATTTGCAATCCAATTAGCTACCTGACCAGCCACTCCACAAGCCCTCACTTTGGCTAACAACCTCCGATGTGATACCTTATATCAAATGCCTTCTTAAAGTCTAGATATACGATGGCCACTGCCTTTCCCTCGTCCACCCAATCGGACACTGCTTAAATGCAATAAGGTTTAAGGTATAATGTTTATAAAATGATAAAGCTAATTAGGTTTAAATTGTATTTGTTGGAGGATAAATTAGAAATCAATGGACGTATAATCCTCCTCAAAACATTTCACATTGTGGATGAATTTAGTGAGCCCTCACCTGCAATATGGTGTCCGATTTTGGTCACCACATAGGAGGAAGGACATAGCTTCCAGAGAGAGGATTCAGTGTAGAGCAACAATATTGATTCCAGGGCTAGCTAGACTAAGCTAGTGGTGTAGTGGCCGGGGATGAAAAAGGGCTCTAATTTAGGAGATACCCCTACCGGAGGTATAACAAGCTGAAACTGGTCTCATTTGAACCGTATGGATGTCTAGTTTTTGAAAACTGAGGATGTAGTTGTTGAAATTCTGCACAACATGGTGAAATAACCCCTTGAGTGCGGGAAAATAAGAGAAAATGGCCATTTTCAATAATTCTTTATTTACTTCATTAAGCATAAAAATTTTTTATTTTTTTTATAAACAAGCATAAAATTTTCAATAAGCCAGGGTGATGGATGAGCAGAGCCCTGCCGCTGATGCAGTGCCCCCAGCAATGACTCACCTACTCTTCGTGAAGGACACCGTGGGATATTTAATGTCCACCAATATTTTCAATAACAATAATAATTTTCAAAAAAAATTTTCAATAAGCATAAAATTTATTTAAAAAACAATTCAATAAGCATAAAATACATGTAGAATGGTTGAATATTTCAGGGTATTTCTATGTATTGGACACATTTTAAGATATTTCAGGGGGTTTTAGGCTCCCACAGGGGTTAAGGACCCACAGAATACCCCCAATTTTGGCAGTTTTTGTGCAATTTTAGCAAAAACTTGTACGTTTTCTCTTATTAAATGCCCAATATATGTTTTAAAAGTGCCAAATTTGATTATTTTCATCAGGCAGCGTGTCTCATTAAAGAATATGTCAGTTAAACTGTGATAGAATGTTCACAACCAGGTAAATTAACCCTTTCTCTGACATGTGCGCGGTTCCAGTGAAAATTCTTATTTTTCTAAAATCGGCATCTTTTATGCAAAAATGAACTGTTATCATGGAAAATATCAGGGTTACTATTAGAAATTGATATTATGCAAGGTATTTCATGGACTTTTATGCTGCCAAGGGGTAAAAGACCTCCGGAACACCTCCAAATCGGCATTTTTAAAAACTAATTTTATGCCACAATTGCCTCTTTTTTTCGCGCGATATTGTCATTACATGTTATAACAGTCCCAAGTCTGATTTGATGAACCGGTCAGATTGTCTCATGAATGAAATTGCAGTTGAACCCGGATAAAAAGATTCACACCTTTGAGAAAATCTATTCAATATGTTTATATTGTTGCACAGTGAACCCCACTCATGAATCTTTCAATACTGATCATGTCTAAAATCAGCTGGCCATGCATCTAAATATCGAAAACAGTGTCTATCTCTGTTGCATTTTCATTTTCCTGTTGTACGACATTGCTGTGATTGTTGCAGTCAGTGCAGCTACATATGGCAATACACTCGAGTCCTGCAAGGACGCAAGGGCACATCCTCCCGTTTTCACATTTTTTGTCAGTGCAGTAGAGGTGTGTTAAGTCTCGAACCTCAGCTGGAGCGGAATCTTGAGTGTACATAATCTGGGTAATTCCACCACCTTCACAAGCGGACCAGCCATGACCAACTGGTGATATCAACGGTGGGTTAGCAACATGGCTGTCGCACCAAATCTTGGTTTGATACTTGCCCCATAGGATGTGCTGCTTGAATGCATCCTCGGTTGGGGGAAGCATAGATGCTGGCTTGTCTGTGGTCATGGCCAAATGGAAACGTAGATCATTCAATGAATCCAAGTCTTTGCCTTCTTTGCCATACATCAGAAGCACAAATTTCTGTGACAATGAAACACAAGTGTCTGTCTATATCTGACAATGCTTGTGCATTCTTGATCAGTGTAGAATAAGCTGTTCGCTTCCCAATTCTGTTGAAAGAACATGTGATGTCACACACACCCAGTGTATGACAGGGAGACACTCACAAACAGTCGGTCCTAACTGAGTTTTCCACTCGAATAGTAGATCAACAGTACCAGGACATCCGCATCATCACAGTGAACAATGACCCTTGAATGGTCACATGAGGACTGACGGCATGGAGGATTATCCTAGTATCCGCTTCCTCCTATGTGCTCTGAAGAGAGTCAGTGGATGAGACTCCGAGTGGTTGTACTTCTTTCAACAGCTTGCCATCATCGAAACCACCGGCCAGAATAATTGATTTCTCGTTTGGTAATTGTTCGTAATTGTCCAATATATGTTGAGAGATGAAGTTTGCTCGGCTGGACTTGTTGCCTCCACTTTTCAGAAACTGGCGGTAGTTTGGAGCCTGTCTGCCTCCTTGAATCTGGTATGTTAGTACCATGTTGTTGGCATCCCTCCACTGCCTTTCGGATGATTTGATTGACGTCTCGACGTCATAGCGATCAACGATTAATGTAATGCTCCTGATATCCAATGAAGGATTCCTGAAAAGTCGTAATAGTCGTTTCTGAACTATTGTAGCTAAATCTTGGAATGTTGTGAAGTGATTTTCATCCAAACTCTGAATCATTGCCATCCCATCAATTATATTATGTATGCGGATGATGTGGGTTCAGGTACTGCTGAGATTTGTGGCAGCTGTGTTATAACGTCCACACAATTTACTTCAAGCTTCTTGGTAAGGTCAGCTTTTGCAGTTTTCCTCATCGACCCATCTTCATGGAAGAGTGCTGATGGCACGGGGGCCAGTTCGTAACAAAGTACCTTCCTCAAATCGACATTACGACTCTGTGAGACAGCCAATAGCCGCCTGAACAACACCTCGGTATCAATGATCAGCTTCTGGTCCTTGTCATTGGTGAGTGCCTTCTTCATATCTGAAAATGTCAACACAGTTTCTTTCTTCAAGGGGGTCCCAGAAACTCTTAGAATGTTCGGTCCCAATTCTTTCTTTGACGAAGTCCTCATAGGCTGCTTTTCCTTTTTCTGGAATACACTTCAGAGAATTCTCAACTTCTTGAGATGCCATTTGACCGGTGGTGATGTTTAGAAGCGATTCTGGTCCCTCATCTCTGGATATGACAACATTCGCATGTGAGTCTTGTCATCGAGTCTTTCCAAAGATGCTGCAATGACATGGTTATGAGTTGAAGCTCCGGTGCCAGTGGCGATTTCTGATAACCTTTCTGCTCTTCTGTATGATTTCTCACAGATGAAACATTCAGTTCTTATGTTAAACGTGGAAGCGTCTGTGCGCCGGATTCGGGATGGACCACTCTCAACCATGTCACCAGCATTATCAGCCGTATCATTCACAGTGGCAAGTTCATTTTGTACATACTTGAGATTACTTGCGGTTGTATAAGATGCCCTACATTTCTTATGGTATCTAACGGTAACAGTCTGGTTTAAAATGCCATCTTTGATCTTGAGCAACCTGTCATGCACAGTGTCCTGACGTATTTCCGCAGCTCGGAGAACAGATTTTACTCCGTCAAGTGTTGGATTTCTTATGAATGGATTGTCCACTGACTTCTCATCTAAAGTCTGTTCACATATTACACAATTTTCAATCAGATGTCTTCTCTTCTCAAGGGGTTCTTCAATCAGAACCATCTTGATTCCCTGCAAGAGAAGGGTATTAAATTTCAGCAAGAGATGCCATAGCGGTGAATCACCGTGGGGAATTAGGCCTATGAATAAGGGTCAGTTTACCGGGTGTGGAGCCTAATCAGTTCTCAATTAAAGATGCCAGCTATCCTCACACCACATACACTTACTGAAGGGAGCCAACACTGATTTATAGCCACTGAGCAAGCAGAGCACTTTCACTTTTCATATATGTGGCATTCCATGGCCATGCTAATACCATGTACAACACATTGTTCACACATACACATAGGGCCTACACCATCACATACAGCACATCGTTTCATTAATCCTCTGATCTTGTACTATGAGAACATCTTTGGTTTTCTTTTTAAGATCCTACCTGTTCAATAGGCCTAATTTGACCAATACAATGAGTGATGATCCTCTTCTTGAGGTCAGTGTGTTGAAGTTGATAAGATTTGACATGTTTGAGCCATGCATGACAGAGGCACAGGTGTCATGATGCCAAAAACAAAAGATCAGCAGCGGCATTGCCACCGATGGTGTCTTGGTTTAACTAATAATATCATCATGGGAGAAAATTCCAACTGTCATTATCATTATTAATTGTATTTATTTACAGTACATATGCTATGTGTGGGGGTATTTTGGGTTCCTTTTAATCCCCTACTCATGACAAACTGCACAGAATATCTCAAAACATATGAAATACCATCGAAAATTACAATGTAATGAGTTTGGCCCGAAATCGTTAAAAAATGCCAAATTCGTGGTATTCCGGAGGGTCTTTTACCCCTTGGCAGCATAAAAGTCCATGAAATACCTTGCATAATATTAATTTCTAATAGTAACCCTGATATTTTCCATAGTTTTCCATGATAACTTCATTTTTGCATAAAAGATGCCGATTTTAGAAAAATGAGAATTCTCACTCCATCTGTGCACATGTCAGAGAAAGGGTTAATTTACCTGATTGTAAACATTCTATCATAGTTTAAATGACATATTCTTTAATGAGACACCCCGCCTCATGAAAATAATCAAATTTGGCACTTTCAAAACATATATTGGGCATTTAATAAGAGAAAACGTACAAGTTTTTGCTAAAATTGCACAAAAACTGCCAAAATTGTGGGTATTTTGTGGGCCCTTAACCACCTTAGGAGCATAAAACCCCCTGAAATATCTTAAAACGTGTCCAATACATAGAAATACCCTGAAATAATCAACCATTCTACATGTATTTTATGCTTATTGAAGTAAATAATGAATTATTGAAAATGGCCATTTTTTCTTTTGTTCCCGCACTCAAGGGGTTAATTCACCATGTTGTGCAGAATTTCAACAACTACAACCTCAGTTTTCGAAAACTAGGCATCAATACGGTTCAAATGAGACCGGTTTCAGCTTGTTATACCACAGGTAGGGGTCGACTCATTTTTCTCGGTTTCGGCCACTACACTATAGAGGGAGGGGCTGAAGGAGACAGGACTTTATACATGAGAAAGGTGGTGATTACCAGAAGATCTAAGAATGTTGAAGATAATAAAGAGTACAGATAAAAAGGATGCAGAAAATTTTTTTCAGCAGAATGGAGAGTGAAAGGACCAGGAGACATAGCCTGAGAGCAAAGATGGGGAGCTTTAGGTTGGTAGTAAGGTTGGGGGTCTTTTACTCAGAGAGTAGTTTATGCATAAAATGTTCTCGTTGGAAAAAAAAAAATGAATGGCAGTAGAAACAGTAAATTTTTTTAAAACTTAAATTAGGTAGGTATCTAGAAGCATTGTAGAATAAAGAGATACCTGGGTATTAGCAGAAATTGTTGGTAGCTTGAGAATGGATCAGCGATTGGTTACCTGTGTCATGATCATGATGTTTGTCAGTGGCTCTCATCAAAAGGTGAAAGTGCTGTCAATGTGTGTTTGTTCATCACCCTACAACAATCTTCATCGCCTCCCCCTCCAAAGAAATTATGAAAATAATAACAGGAAATTTTTAAAAATAAAAACGAGGACACTCTTCGACGTCACAACGTCGCCAGATATACCTCTGCCCACATTATTACATCATTATGCATACTTGTATCGAGTTTTATTTAAATCCCTGAACTCTGATTCAAATTATTAAATAATTCTGTCTGACAGACCATGCATCCGATCAGGTTGAAATTTAAAACATGTATTCCACGTGACTACGAGATCATAACTGTGACGTTTCACATCGATTGAAGAAGCGGTTCAAGAGAAAGATTTGCAAAAGATTTTCGTTCAAACCAATATGGCTGCCAGACCATGTGACCTCTTAATTTTTCGTGAACACCCTGGTATTGGGGAGCATGTGGGTGAAATTTCCTTTCAATCTATCAAGCCGTTCTGGAGAAGAAGATTATAAAATGTATATTCTTCAAAAAATCATAGCTGCCAAACCATGTGATCTATGACATCATAGGTGGAGAACTTTTTGTTCCGCATAGATAGGCGATCGTACCTGTAAAGTTTTGCCACGATCTGTTCAGCCGTTTCGGAGAAGATATTTTTAAGGTTTTTATGTTTAAAAAAAAAAAGAAGGCTGCTGAACCACGTGACTGATGACGTCATCAATCCCAACTCATATTGATCGGATAAAGTGTTCAACGTATGCAATTATGACATCATAACAAAGCCACCGATGATACCGGGCATAGTGGCGTGCGCCTGTAATCCGGCTACTTGGAGGCTTGGGTTGGAGGATCGCTTGAGGACGGGAGCTCTGCGCTGGGCCGCGCTATGAGAGGGTGTAGGGCAGCCCGGAATCATGGCGAAACCCAATCCTTATCCCTGTGTCGTAAGAGGCGACCAGGGTTGCGTCAGGAAGGGCATCCGGCGTAAAACCTATGCCAAATCAGTATGCGGATCATAACGGATGATCCGCTGTGGCGACGCCTAACGGGAGCAGCCGAAAGACGAACAACAACAAAGCCACCGATGACATCATCCCTGAACCCAGATTCAAAATATTAAATAGTTTATCCTTTTTTTCCCCAACATGGCTGTCACACCATGTGACATACGAAGTCGTATTTATCACAAAAACATTCTCCATGAGAATTCGCACCTATGGTGAAAATTTCATGTCAATCGGATAAGCAGTTGCAGAGAAAACAGAGAAAATTAGCATGTACAAACGGATGTATGAACGTACAGACGGACAGACAACCCGAAAACATCATGCCACTGGTGACTTCATCACTGGAGGCATAAAAACAAAAAGGTGCATCACCCTGGCGATATCCCTGTGCCTGCACCATTGTGGTTGTCCTCTCCACTCCTCTCCCATCTCCACAATCAGATAAATTGAGTCAATAAACTGGCAGATTGGATTAATGTGGTGTTGATGTAGCACAGGCATCGTGGGCCAAATGGCCTCTTTCTGCTTCAATGATCCATCAATCCATCCATCCATTGGGACCACACTCTGTGCAGAGCATTGGTGCTGCCGCAGCAGTCTCCTGAGCTATTGGACACAATCCTGGACGGGTCACCACTCTGACACAGCATACCAGCAAGCTGGTACTCATTTTTCCAACCTCAGAAGGATGACTGGCAGAGTCAACCCCACCTGGTATTAATTCAACAGCCGAGT
>NC_140962.1:16887358-16888776 GCF_056783735.1 Eptatretus burgeri | reverse complement strand
CAGTGCAAAGAGTAAATAAGAGTGCATGTTCGTGTCTGATCATCACACAACTGAATGCCCCCACTTAAAGTGAAAATGTCTGTAAAACAAACTGTTTAGTGGAAAACAAGTGTGTGCCTTCTTGAGTTCGGGCCTTTAGTTTGCATTTATTTCTACACATCAAAGGTATTCCCGGTCATGTGTTTTGAATCAATTAACTGCGTGATTGTGATCTGCAATGAGAGGATGGGTGATTTGAGATGAGAAGATGAATGGTTTCAGGTGAGAGGATGGATGAACAAGGGAAGGAACTTTTTGCAACCCACCTGTTTTGTTAACAAGCACTTCCTTCTGACAAACGTCTTGCACATTGGCTGTGCAATTGGCAATGTACTGTGGCTCCGAGCAATCATCTTCAACACGGAACTCCTCACATTGGTAGCACTGTAATCGCAGTGATACACCTGTGGATAAATGACAGGACGATTGATTTCGAGACAAAGTGATGGTGTACGATGGATGTAATGCTTCAGGAGGCAGCGAGGATGGAGGAAACAAGAACAAAATAACAAGTTATGCAAATGCACACTTATGATAAAAAGTCCTGAAAGTGTAAATCTTCTCAAAAAAATTGTTCTCTCTAAAATAAATTGCATTGCGTCCCTAATGTTTCTGAGTTACAGTACCCTGCCAGAATAAAATGAACATCCCTGATTGTCAACAAACTTTATTTTTTTACAATCAGTGACACTAACACAATCAAATGGACTACATATATTCGTATCTGGGAGAATGTCCTTCTGGGGTGTCCACAAATTGTATGATGGATGATCCTCTTTATGCCCTTAGGCGCATAGAGCTACGGAGGCAGTTCCATTGGCTAGGGGGCATTATCTTGGATGGGTTTACCACTCTGACGCAGGATACTCGAATGGCTCACTTTTTACAAGAGATGGTGCTCATTCTGCTGACCTCAGAAGGATGACAGGCTGAGTTAACCCACATGGTGTTATTAAGGCATGATGGAGGCGGCTTGATCTCAGGACCTCAAGCTAACCTCCTTGACCATGAAACCACCACCAGGCTGTGTCCTCAAATTACCATTCCAAATTCAATCAGTAATAAAAAAAATAATGAAATGGAATGCAATTGTGGTTTTCTGTAAGTGAAAGAACGTTTCTCGAAGTTTTATTGTTTTCTCAAAGAACCTTTTTTTTCATTTCCATTGTCTCCTGTAACACGTGATGTCACATTCACTGCAAATGGTGTCCCCAAAAGATAAAGCTCAATGTGTTGCTCAATTTATAGAGACCCAATCAGCTACACAGATTCAACACAACATCAGAACGACCTATGAAATTGCACCCACCATCGAGAAAAACGATTTCTGAGTGGTACAAAAGGTTTATGGAGACTGGTAGCATCCTGCAGAGGAAGGG
>NC_140962.1:16877358-16879858 GCF_056783735.1 Eptatretus burgeri | reverse complement strand
GCTTCACTGTGAAAGAAACATTCCAAGAGTACGCCATTTATAGATGTTTGTCATCTGCAACCAATGTTTAAACAGGATGTGATTAATAGGCATACAGTCACACAGCTTTCCGGACTGACTGACTGACTGACGGACGAACGGCTTCACGGATGGACCGTGCTTCACGCCCTCAGTACGCCTTGCTCGAACCGGATCACTCTACCAACTACCAACTACCTTTCCGGTACGGATGCAGCCGAGCGGACCTGCCAAGAACGTACCGGCAAGAATGAACAGATTATTTTATCGGGGATAAAGACCCGGCTAAACTCAGATCAGAACCATGCTGGACCAATGAAGGAAAAGACAAAAACAAAGTGGGAACATTTCTACAATAATTTATTTACAATCAACTTACAAAAGAAGGACACAGAGCAGACTTATCGTGAGAATACAGGCAAGATTTACAATGATCGAAGCACTTATACAGTTCTACTTACCAGATGGAGCCACACACTCGGATGCACACTCAAACTAAATAAACCCAGATGAATGGACAAGGACTTTTGTAGCCGGGGGGGGGGGGGGGAGGGAGTGAGTTGAGGTCGCAGTTCTTTTGGTACCTGAGTTTCGGGGAAAGGGATGCTCCGTGGTGCGGCACCTGACAATGGTCGCGCAGATCGGTCCACAGCCGCACGTGTGGAGTTCGTGTGTGCGCGGAGGAGCCCGGGTGGAGAGCGCAGAGTCCAAGGTATGAACGGGGCTTGAAAGTGTGAAAGAGCAAGTGGAGTTCCCGACGCTTGATGTCGTCGGGTAGACCAGTCACAAACAGTGTGCGAACCTTTCTTGGCTCCGCGATGTGGGATCCAAGGCACCCAGGATCATTGGGTATCTCCCGCAATGAGGCTGAGTCTTTGGGTCTCACTCTCTCACTCTCAACGAACCCTCCGACTCGCCCACACCCTCTCAAGACGAACGACCGCCGAAAATCAAAGAACAGAACAGAAGAAGCACCCAGACTGAGAATGGTGTCGTAATTTATAGATCCCCAAGGTCGGGGCAGGGCCTTGACGAAGCAGACGTCACTGTCCGCCCTGGTTGGCCAGGCTTCCATGGGGTCCGCCCTTTCTGGGCAGGTTTCAGCCATACCGGGAAGCCCGCCCACTCCACTTGTGTCCGGACTGGCCAAAAAGGTACTACACAAAGATTTTCCCTCGGAAAGCGAGTCGCCGGTTAGGCAAGTAGGCGAACAAGCGCTTGTTCAGCCCATGTGAGAGTCGCAAGCGAGAGGAGGGGACTGTGGTTCAAAATAAAAGGGGAAAAATGATTTATAAACTGAACTAAAAGCCATCGCAACGCACCCCTTTTGCTTCCCACTACACATAAGGAGGGATTCTATCTGCACATATACTAAATGGAATAACTGACTTGGGACACTGTATGTTTGTATGCATACGGTTCCTAGAACCGTAACAATATTAATAACACCTCACCACTAGGTTATTCAAAACACCTCACCACCACGATATTAAAAACATCTCACCTCCACGATATTAAAAACACCTCACCACCACGATATTAAAAAACCTCACCGCTACGTTATTAAAAACACCACACCACCATGATATTAAAAACACCACACTTCCAGGTTATTAAAAACACCTCACCTCCACTATAATAAAAACACCTCATGTCCATGTTATTAAGAACACCTCACCTCCACGTAATTCAAAACCCCTCACCACCACTATATTAAAAAACCTCACCGCTATGTTATTAAAAACACCACACCACCACGATATTAAAAACACCACACTTCCAGGTTATTAAAAACACCTCACCACCATGATATTAAAAACACCTCACCTCCATGTTATTAAAAACATCTCACCTCCACTATAATAAAAACACCTCATGTCCATGTTATTAAAAACCCTCACCACCACTATATTAAAAACCCCTCACCACCACTATATTAAAAACCCTCACCACCACTATATTAAAAACCCTCACCACCCCTATATTAAAAACCCTCACCACCACTATATTAAAAAACCTCACCGCTACATTATTAAAAACACCACACCACCACGATATTAAAAACACCACACTTCCAGGTTATTAAAAACACCTCACCACCATGTTATTAAAAACACCTCACCTCCATGTTATTAAAAACACCCCACCTCCATGTTATTAAAAACATCTCACCTCCACAATAATAAAAACACCTCATGTCCATGTTATGAAGAACACCACCTCCACGTAATTCAAAACACCTCACCTCCACAATATTAAAAACACCACATCCACGTTATTAAAAACACCTCACGTCCATGCTATTAAAAACACCTCACCAGGCCTTAGTTATTTTATAACTTGGTTTACGCAGTTCTTCAGCTAAAATGTAGGGTCGGTAGGTTGAAATATAAGGATAAATATAATTTCAATTTTTAGAAATTATATATTTTAATGATTTTTTTTTCAGATGTTCCATGAAAAAGACAAGGGTAGGTGGGGC
>NC_140962.1:16784858-16872358 GCF_056783735.1 Eptatretus burgeri | reverse complement strand
TCACAACCCAGAGTTTTCATCGGATCTTCGTGAAACTTGCCATGTATATGCAGAAAGCCCACACGCAGGCAGTAACCATCTCCGATTTTTGAAATTCTTCCCAGAAAAAAAGTTGACGTCATAATATCGCCGCTAATGGAAATCGCCTGTACCATTATCTCCGAAACTCGGCAAGCTGTTTGAATTTTGTTTTCGGCAATCAAGCCGGGCATTAGCACAGATTATAATTTATCGCAAACCTGACACATCACAATGACGTCATATTCGTTTTTATGACGTCATCATTGAGAGGACGAGGATCTTAGCTCATTCGAGCTCGTTTGTTATATAATTCATGGGGTGAGCAGAGGGGAGATTTTAATATGTTCTTCCTTTTTCTACCTGTGCTCGTTTGCTTTCTTTCATAGTGAAGGATATTATGAAAACCTCGACTAGGAAGGATGTTTTACACCCTTTCTGTACGAGGGTTGCTATCTATCTATCCATATATTACTAAAACTCTCATCTTGTATGTATGTATGTTCCTGAAATACAGCCAAAATGGTAAACGATAGCGCAAAAATTTTATGGCCACATTACTCACCATTCTCCTGTGGTGTGCAGTATCAAGATTCGTTTAAATCAGGCAACGCAAAAATTATTAAAAAATAAATTCCCGATTCAGTCAAGTACTCTTCGGGATTATTTGATCAATGCAAACAACCTCAGCGGTATAGTTCGCTGGAGCTATCTTAGTTTTTTTTTGAAATGTTTTTGTTAATCACCCGCTGTCACAACGGGATCCCAACGGGTTCACGGGTCGTCTAGTAGCTATTACAATTAGGACTTTTGCATTGGATTTGTATTAACAATATTGTCTTGTTAATAAAAATTCAATTCTGAAACAGCACAACCCAAGTATTACCATAGCTGGTGTCTGATCTACACAACCAATGTACACAGTGGCCATTGTCCTGTGGAGATCTTTTCAAGTGTGGTCTGTGGGACATATTGCTTGCATTTATTTAATATCAACTTGGGGTGCCCAACGTCGCTTCAAATCAAAAGACAGTTGTACTTGGCAAACATATTGCTTGGGTATCAGTGAGTGTCAATGAGGATGTAAAATGAAGTAAAACATGTGAAGAAGGATCTTGTATGACAGGTAATTGTTGTTGTTGTTGTTGTTGTTGTTGTTGTTTGTTGCTGTCATGGTTGTTGTTGTTGTTGTTTGTGTGGTTCTTCTGTGTGCTTTTTCATATTTTTTATTGCTTTGTTAAGGAGAGATGTATTTCCTCTTGTGTGCTCCTCCTGTGTCCTTTTAAAGGGTCCTGCTGTCATATTATAATAAATGTTCCGGTTGGAACCGCCACATTGGAGCTCGAGGTTCCGCTTCTTCTTCCTCAATGGCGGAAATGCAGGTTTTTGAAACGGGTAAGTTTTTGTGATTTAAAGTAATGAATTTTTGTTTCAAGTAAATCGATTATTACCTTTCCAATGGCAGCATTTGTATTATTGTACAACAGCAGAAACTCTTTAGAATAAAGTGTTAGATGTAGAAATTGGACTCATATATTGTTGCAGATCCGGGGTTCGAGTTTGACCATGAGGGGAAACGCTCGGGTTCCTCCAGAACACCCGGTCTTGAGGTGGCCGGGCACAAATAACGCTGCGTGACAGCGGGTTACTTAGCAACCTACGAATGCCGATTGGTACTGCCAATCCTGGCAGGGTTGCACTACTTTGCGTGTTACCATTTCCAGGGGATTGGCCACACCAAGTGAGTTCCGTGCCCTTGATGCATACTTGCTTAACTTACCGTATGAAGTGCAGCCGCGGAGCTGCAAAGTACGCGCCGGCTAATAAGAGCAAGTTAGTGGGGCAGAACTTCCTGGCTAACCTCTGTGCAGACTTCACTGTATCAATAGGGAAAAGAAAGAACGAGCTGGATACATTTATAACAAGCAGTTTTATTGATAAGTAATGGGAGGAAAGGGCATGTGGCACAATAATAAAATATTTTATTACAAAAGCAATATGTACAGCAGGGGAAAGCAAGGATTTGTGGGGTGCGGCAAAATAAATGCAAGTGTTAACAAAAGAAGACACAGTGCAGATCTAACCCAATACAAAGAACATACACAATCTTAACTTACACTAACACGACAGGCAACATCAGACACACACCCGGGGAAATTTGAATAGCAAGAAAAATAGAAACAGCTCGAGGTGATTGTGAACTCTTGAATTTCTGGCACAGCCGACAGACCAGCGCAAGCATCGACGCAAAGGTGGGGGAAAGAGTGAGGAAAACTGAGGGTGTATACTGTGCTTGAGTGAGGAGGTGCAAATGAGATGCAATGAGGTGCAAGTGAGTGCAGAGAATGGAAAAATGAGATGTATGCATCTGCAAGGTTTCTCTTTTAGATCTTGTGCGTCCACAGCAGACGAGACAAAAGATAAAAGACAGAAAGTGAAAGCGGGAAGCTTAACAATGGTGTGTGAGAAGGTCTGTAAATGTAAATGCGAACGGTCTATGATCGGTCTGGCGTTCTGCTCTACATACTCCATTCCCCCTTCCACCTCATGCCGCCAATCAAGCTAGAAACCTCCTCTCCTTGTTCAGCACCCAGCACTCAGACCTCAGCACTTCCTCAGTCCTTAGTGACGACTCAGCTACTACTGACTCTCAAGTACTCTTGTCCAAACTCAGCAACTACTCTTCTCATGTGTTTTATAAACATCTGGAGAGGGAGGAGCCCAACGTGAGATCATGATGGTTGGTCGGCGTTTTCCAGCACCCCCATTGGTGCACGGATACTTTCTCATGAAGTAGCTCAGCCTCTGCGAAGCTCCGAAGCTTAAGATTGCCTCATTTGCCCCCAAACTCGGCCACATGACGGAGCTCCGAGATCAACATGGAGCGCGGGTTTCTGGGAGCGCTTTCCGGCCAGCAACGTGTGCTGGACACCAAATGGGGGTCGTGCTGGAGCGGAGCGCCGGGGCTATCTTAGCGATGCTGAATGGATTCCAGTGCACACTTGTGCTTCGAGCTACATGCAGAAAATATTCCAAACATAAGCATCTGTTATGGTGGGTAGTGTCCATGGTTCACTGATATCCTCAAAGGGCAGTGTTGGTTGTCCAGGGTGCTAACTGTGGTTGTGGAGTTTGTAGTGGTTGTGGTGGGGTGGTTGAAGTGTATGTAGCAATTGTGGTGAGGTGGACAAGCGTAGGTTATTGTGGGGATTTTAGGAAGGCATTGTGGTGGTTGTATGAAGGTTGTAATGTTGCGGTTCGAGTATGGAGAAGTTTGAAATGAAGTGGCCTTTGGGGAATTGCGCGTGGTTTGAACAGGGTTTTGGCAGCATATGCAAATGAAGCTGTCTGTTAACGTGCATGCTTGCACAAAGGAGAGGTCGTGTGTGGAAGGCGAAGTAAATAAAATAGATAAAGGAATAGAAAATTGAATTAAAGACCCAATTAACAACACCCAGAATGCATTTTGTCCCACATACCCACGAGACATGAGGGAAGGGCTCACTAAAATGAATACTTGAGAAATAACTGCCTGGGGACCATTATATGTTGTATGCATTTGCCTTGGGGAGTGATGGTTTCGCAGAACCGCAACAATATACAATTGGACCTCGACATTTGCAGGGGATAGGTTCCTGAAAGATGCCACGAATGTCAAATCCAGGAATGCGTTGTTTCATTGGGGAAAAAGGTGATAGTTTCCCGGCGGTTCGGGATTCATAGGGGAAAATGAAAAATCCCATGAAAAACCGTGAATACGCAAAACACAGGGCTGCAAATAAAGAAAGCAGGAAAGAGAATCTGTGAATACATCCTCAAAAAAAACCGTGAATATGCAAAGCAAAGGCCCGCGAATGTAGAAAGCAGGTCAGAGAATCCGTGAATACGTCCTCAAAAAACCGTGAATATGCAAAGCACAGGGCCACGAATGGAGAAAGCAGGTCAGAGAATCTGGGAATACATCCTCGAAAAACCGTTAGTACGCAAAGCACAGGGTCGTGAATGTAAAAAGCAGGTCAGAGAATCCGTGAATACGTCCTCGAAAAACCGTGAATACGCAAAGCACAGGGCGCGAATGGAGAAAGCAGATCAGAGAAACCATGAATATGTCCTCCAAAAACCGTGAGTACACAAAGCACAGGGTTGCGAATGGAGAAAGCAGGTCAGAGAATCCGTGAATACGTCCTCGAAAAACTGTGAATACGTAAAGCACAGGGCCGCGAATGGAGAAATCAGGTCAGAGAATCTGGGAATACATCCTCGAAAAACCGTGAATACGTTCTCCAAAAACCGTGAATATGCAAAGCACAGGGCCGCGAATGGAGAAAGCAGGTCAGAGAATCCGTAAATACGTCTTCGAAAAACCGTGAATATGCAAAGCGCAGGGCTGCGAATGTAGAAAGCAGGTCAGAGAATCCGTAAATACGTCTTCGAAAAACCGTGAATATGCAAAGCGCAGGGCCGTGAATGTAGAAAGTAGGTCAGAGAAACCATGAATATGTCCTCGAAAAACCGTGAATATGCAAAGCACAGGGCCACGAATGGAGAAAGCAGGTCAGAGAATCCGTGAATACGTCTTCGAAAAACCGTGAATACGCAAAGCACAGGGCCGCGAATGTAGAAAGTAGGTCAGAGAAACCATGAATACGTCCTCGAAAAACCGTGAATACGCAAAGCACAGGGCCGCGAATGTAGAAAGTAGGTCAGAGAATCTGGGAATACATCCTTGAAAAACCATGAATACGTTCTCCAAAAACCGTGAATATGCAAAGCACAGGGCCGCGAATGTAGAAAGCAGGTCAGAGAATCCTTGAATACGTCCTCAAAAAACCGTGAATATGCAAAGCACAGGGCCACGAATGCAGAAAGCAGGTCAGACAAACCGTGAATATGTCCTCGAAAAAGCATGAATACGCAAAGCACAGGGCTGCGAATGTAGAAGCAGGTCATAAAATTTGCGGAACCCCCATCCCCCCCTCCCCCCGCGAATACTTGAAGCATGTCTCATTTTATGAACCGCGAATACCAGGGATCCGCAAATAGCGGAACCGCGAATGTCAATGTGAGACTGTATACAGATAATTGGGTTGGGAGGATAGTTCAGAGGTTGCGATCTTACGTTTGAGTTTTCCAGTCTGGTGTTTTCACAGGCAGGGCGTTGCATCAATGACTACAAAGTCTCTGGAAGCGGATGTTGAGCCGTGAGTACCTTCCGCTAGCATTTGCTGGAATAGGTTTAAATACCCAACGGCACCTTTCGCAAAGAGTATGCCATTGTGTTGTGGCACCGTGAGAAAATTCGAAATCCTTTCCCGAATGCGCAGGAGGCATCGATGAGCAGCACAACTGCACATCAGTAACGAATGATGCTACCAGAGGAAGGAACATGTAATTCATTCGCAGTCCAATATGCATTTGTAAAAGTAAAATAGCAATAATATCAATGTCTCATCTTAGATGATGTACATATTATGTCTGTATCGGTGTACGCACTTCAAGAGTTGATGGCCTGTGCTTGTTTGGTGACGGGTGAAGTTGTAGAAAGTTACACATGGCCCTGCTTCCCATTTCTTCTTTTATCTTCAAAAATGCAAGACGTTCACAGAGATGTTGAAATGTTCCCTCTGATGACAAAAAGCCACTTTGAAGGCAAATTGTCGGCGCTCGTGGCTGCGATGTTTCTGTGTTAATTTACCACGATGCTCCATTTACGAGGCTTGCACCGCGCCGACTCAGTTCGAGGCAATGGGAAGATATAGTTGTTGGTGAGTGGGAGGGTTAGGGTGATGGAAAAGCAAGCGCTCCAGTTCGTTCTCCGCAACATTCCATGTAAGTCGCGCATCCAAAGCATACCTCTTTGATCGCACGACACAGAGCACCGCCTAAAGGGGGTCGATGTCCAAATGATACCACGTGCATTTGCACAAGCTTCATTTTATAATCAGTTTCTGGTGATACGACATCATGATGGCAGATAGATGCAGCAGGGAGGGAATGGAGTGAAAGGAGCACCGACGCACGACCACGATTTATGGATTCACGTGAGCGAGCATTGGTTAAAGTGGTTGTAAGTGAGCGTGAGAATGCGGTTTTAACCACGAGAGGAAAATGCAGGGCACGTGGTGGCGATGGAGCCGTGAGAGCTTACCTGGTGAAACGGTGAGCCAGACGGTGAGGAAAGACAGAAGCAGCCCCCCGAAGCTTGTCCGTGGGTTCATGGCCCGAGTGCTGCGCAGTATGGAGCATGAACGAACTCCGCTCATGGTGCGTGCAGGAGACAAGTGGGGGAAGAATGGGGAGAGGAGAGGAGGGGATTTTCGTGTGGGATGACTGAGGAGGTGAGGGAGGGGTGGGGAGTTGTGGACTACCTGCAGAAGGTTTAATTTTAAATTTTCTTCATTATTGTATCATATCTTCTCAATGTTAGTCCTGTGGAACCAATGAGCTTCTCACATGGTCTCTATTCCTTTTAACCATATGTCAACCCTCTTATAAAAAATTCTCCTAAGACACACACACACAGACACACAGATTTCTATGCATATATATATATATATATATATATATATATATATATATATATATTTATATATTTTTTTATATATATATACACACACACACACACATACATACATACATACATACATACATACATACATACATACATACATACACGAGCGTGGATTGGCTTGCTGCGCTTACCACTACACACATCGTTGCATTGATTGACGTCACAGATTTGCTGTGTTGTCACAATTTATACCAACCATAATACAAACATTTCTTTTGTACAAATTTAATTGTAATATTGGTGATAGATTTATTTGAAATGTATTTGTAATATAAAAAGTTCCAAGTGGTCTAAATGGTCTCGGGGTCGAAGTTGTCTAATCTGTCTGTAGGGTGAAAGGGGTCGAAAGGGTATTTTGGGTACCAGGGTCTTTTGGGTCTCTTTGGTCATTGAGGCCTTTTGGGTCCTCAGAGAAGGGACTTTTGGGTCTTTTGAGTCCTCAGAATATTTTACGTCTTCAGTGTGTTTTCGGTCTTTTGGGTCCTCTGGGACTTTTGGGTCCTTGGGGTCCTAAAGGGTCTTCAATGGTCGAAAGGGTATCAGCAGTCTAAAGCGTCAAAAGGTACATGACAATAGTACATAATTAATAGACGTATGTGTGTGAAGTCAGGGTGCACCTAATGTTTAAACAGTACGTAATTAATGGACATATAATTGCACGGCTTCACTGTAAAAGGAACATTCCACCAGTACGTAGTTTATAAATGTTTATGTCGTCTGCAACTAATGTTCAAACAGGACATAATTAATAGGCATAGTCACACAGTTTTACGGACTGACTGACTGACGGACAAACGGCTTCGCATACAGAACGTGATTTTCGTTTTTAGCTCGCCTGTTCGAAGAACAGAGAGCGATAGCGATACCCCCGGCGTGAGCGTGAGTGTGAAAATGTTAAAGTTTTTGGTGCAAGTTATTTCCTTTCTAATGTTTTCATCAACCACACTATTTTTTACTGATTGCAATATACAAATTCAAATATTGCTATAAAATTATTTGGATCAGACTTCACTGCAATGCTTTACAAAAATATTATTAGACTAGTTATATATAAATATCAGCGTGGATCGACTCGCAACACTCGCCTCACCACATGTCGCTACAGTGGGACAAACATAACCACGTTATTAAAAACACCTCACCGCCACGTATTAAAAACACCTCACCACTGCTTAACCACCACATGTCAAAACCACTTCAACTCCACGTCACCACCATGTTATTAACAAGGACAAATGTGTCCAAGAGCAGCGTCCTTAAGGTTTTGTCGGATAAAAATAGAAAAAAAAATGTAAATTTTAAAAAAAACAACAACTTCCGATATTTTGTCACGTGCCTTGATTAAGCCAATAGTGAAACCCGTCATAATGTATTTACGATATATCGTGTATTTACGAAATAAATAATGTATTTACGAAATTACAATATGACAAATGTAATAATCTTTAAATAGTAACGTGAACTTTAAGAAACTTTAAAGCAAATGTCCGAATATATTTCAAAGTTCATGATAGATGCTCTCAAAAGGCACCGTCTATGTGAGGATGTGTACATGTGCTCAGTATTTAAGGAGATCCAAATCTTGTATATACAAGAGCCGAGTCCGAGAGATAAAGGTTTTGTCTTTACAAGAAGAAGAAGAAGAAGAAAAACAAGAAGAAGAAGGAGAAGAAGAAGAACAACACCAAGCTCTCTATGAGCAGCGTTTCGCTATGCTGTAGCGTTTCGCTACACCTCGTGTAGCGAAACGTTGCAAAAAACACCTCACTTCCATCTTATTAAAAACACCTCACTTCCATCTTATTAAAAACACCTCACCACCACGTTATTAAAAACACTTCACCTTTGAAGAACCCCCACCCCCCCCCCCACCCCAAACTCGGCCACATTAAAAACACCTCACTGCGTTAGTCTGCTGTGTCATTCAAACGTGGTTAGTCTGGTGGGGTTTATACATACCCCAATGCGAAAATGCATATAATGTTACTATTTTTAAAAAATGCGGGGTGCCAAAACACCCCATAGGACTAACGAAGGGTTAAAAACACCTCACCGCCATGTTATAAAAAACACCTCACCGCCATGTTATTAAAAACACCTCACCGCCATGTTATTAAAAACACCTCACCGCCATGTTATTAAAAACACCTCACCGCCATGTTATTAAAAACACCTCACCGCCATGTTATTAAAAACACCTCACCGCCATGTTATTAAAAACACCTCACCGCCATGTTATTAAAAATACCTCACCGCCATGTTATTAAAAATACCTCACCGCCATGTTATTAAAAACTCCTCACTGCCATGTTATTAAAAACACCTCACCGCCATGTTATTAAAAACACCTCACCCCCATGTTATTAAAAACACCTCACCGCCATGTTATTAAAAACACCTCACCGCCATGTTATTAAAAACACCTCACCGCCATGTTATTAAAAACAGCTCACGGCCATGTTATTAAAAACACCTCACCCCCATGTTATTAAAAACACCTCACCGCCATGTTATTAAAAACACCTCACCGCCATGTTATTAAAAACACCTCACCGCCATGTTATTAAAATCACCTAACCGCCATGTTATTAAAAACACCTCACCGCCATGTTATTAAAAACACCTCACCGCCATGTTATTACAAACACCTCACCGCCATGTTATTAAAAACACCTCACCGCCATGTTATTAAAAACACCTCACCGCCATGTTATTAAAAACACCTCACCGCCATGTTATTAAAAACACCTCACCGCTATGTTATTAAAAACACCTCACCGCTATGTTATTAAAAACACCTCACCGCCATGTTATTAAAAACTCCTCACCGCCATGTTATTAAAAACACCTCACCGCCATGTTATTAAAAACACCTCAGCGCCATGTTATTAAAAACACCTCACTTCCATGTTATTAAAAACATCTCACTGACATGTTATTAAAAACACCTCACTGCCATATTATTAAAAACACCTCACCGCCATGTTATTAAAAACACCTCACCGCCATGTTATTAAAAACACTTTTTTTTTTTTTTGTATACCTTGGTCGAGGCTCGTATGAGAGCGAACACACAACTCACAGCAAGGAGGCATGAGACAAGAGGGGCGGGAGTGAAAGGGACAAAACAGTGGGGAACTGTGGAAGGGAGAGGGATGGGGATGGGACGGGGAACATGGCGAAGAGAAAATGGACATTACAGGGACTTCCAGGAAGGAAAGCAGGGGAATTGAAGGAAATGGGCTTGGATGGATTATCAGGGGTAGAAAAGATCGAGGATTTGGATGGGGGAAGATAAGAGGTGGTGGTGAACACCTGTTTTGAAAGCCTGGAGGGAAGAATGGGAAAGAATAGAGTGAGGAAGTTTATTCCAAAGGCGGGAAAAAAGAGGAATGAAAGAGTGAAGATGAGCAGTGATTCGTGATTTTGGTAGTTTTACCAGAAGGGGTTTGTTGGCGGACCTTGAGCGCCCTGTGGAAATGTGGTTGGGACAAATCGCAGAGAGAGCAGGGGGGGCAAGGCTGGAGAGGAGTCGGTAGAAGACAGAAAGACCACCGACCAACCTGCGGTGATTGAGTGAGAGGCCCAAAGACTCAGCTTCATTGCGAGAGATGCCGATGATCTTAAATGCCCTGGTTTCGACAGCGTGAAGCCGAGAAAGGTGGGAGGCAGGAGCACCAGCCCAGAGGGGAGAGCAGTACTCCATCAGGCTACGGACAAAAGCTTTGTAAGTGGTCAGGAGCTCAAGAGGGCCGAGCAAGGACTTTGCACGATGGAGGATTCCCAGTCGGCGACTGGCTTTTGAGGCGTGGTTGGAAATGTGACTTTCCCAGGAAAGGTCATGACAGATAGTGAGACCCAGAAGCTTGAAAGAAAAGACTTCTTCCAGAGGATTGTTGAGAAAGTGAATGGGGGGGGGGGATTTCTAAACGGTCCTTTCGAAGAGACATAGTGAGAGTGTGAGATTTGTCTGGATTGAAAGACATGTTCCACGTGTCTTTCATGTTATTACTGCCATGTTATTACACTGCCATGTTAATATTAACTGCCATGTTAATAACACTGCCATGTTATTAAAAACACCTCACCGCCATGTTATTAAAAACACCTCACTGCCATGTTATTAAAAACACCTCACCGCCATGTTATTAAAAACACCTCACCGCCATGTTATTAAAAACACCTCACCGCCATGTTATTAAAAACACCTCACTGCCATGTTATTAAAAACACCTCACTTCCATGTTATTAAAAACATCTCACTGCCATGTTATTAAAAACACCTTACTACCATGTTTTAAAAACACCTCACCTCCACGTTATTAAAAACACCTCACCGCCATGTTATTAAAAACACCTCACTGCCATGTTATTAAAAACACCTCACTGCCATGTTATTAAAATACCTCACCGCCATGTTATTAAAAACACCTCACCGCCATGTTATTAAAAACACCTCACTGCCATGTTATTAAAAATACCTCACTGCCATGTTATTAAAAACACCTCACTTCCATGTTATTAAAAACATCTCACTGCCATGTTATTAAAAACACCTTATTACCATGTTATTAAAAACACCTCACTGCCATGTTATTAAAAACACCTCACCGCCATGTTATTAAAAACACCTCACTGCCATGTTATTGAAAACACCTCACTTCCACGTTCTTAAAAACACCTCACCGCCATGTTATTAAAAACACCTCACCGCCACGTTATTAAAAACACTTCACCGCCACGTTATTAAAAACACTTCACCACCACGTTATTAAAAACACATCACCGCCATGTTATTAAAAACACCTCACCACCACGTTATTAAAAACACATCACTGCCATGTTATTAAAAACACATCACCACCATGTTATTAAAAACACCTCACCGCCATGTTATTAAAAACACATCACCGCCATGTTATGAAAAACACATCACCGCCATGTTATTAAAAACACTTCACCTCCACGTTATTAAAAACACCTCACCGCCATGTTATTAAAAACACCTCACCGCCATGTTATTAAAAACACTTCACCGCCACGTTATTAAAAACACATCACCGCCATGTTATTAAAAATACCTCACCGCCATGTTATTTAAAACATCTCACCGCCATGTTATTAAAAACACATCACCGCCATGTTATTAAAAACATCTCACCGCCATGTTATTAAAAACACATCACCGCCATGTTATTAAAAACACCTCACCACCATGTTATTAAAAACACCTCACCGCCATGTTATTAAAAACACCTCACCGCCATGTTATTAAAAACACCTCACCGCCATGTTATTAAAAACACCTCACCGCCATGTTATTAAAAACACCTCACCGCCATGTTATTAAAAACACCTCACCGCCATGTTATTAAAAACACCTCACCGCCATGTTATTAAAAACACATCACCGCCATGTTATTAAAAACATCTCACCGCCATGTTATTAAAAACATCTCACCGCCATGTTATTAAAAACACATCACCGCCATGTTATTAAAAACACATCACCGCCATGTTATTAAAAACACATCACCGCCATGTTATTAAAAACACCTCACCACCATGTTATTAAAAACACCTCACCGCCATGTTATTAAAAACACCTCACCGCCATGTTATTAAAAACACCTCACCGCCATGTTATTAAAAACACCTCATCGCCATGTTATTAAAAACACCTCACCGCCATGTTATTAAAAACACCTCACCGCCATGTTATTAAAAACACCTCACCGCCATGTTATTAAAAACACCTCACCGCCATGTTATTAAAAACACCTCACCGCCATGTTATTAAAAACACCTCACCGCCATGTTATTAAAAACACCTCACCACCATGTTATTAAAAACACCTCACCGCCATGTTATTAAAAACACCTCACCGCCATGTTATTAAAAACACCTCACCTCCATGTTATTAAAAACACCTCACCGCCATGTTATTAAAAACACCTCACCGCCATGTTATTAAAAACACCTCACCTCCACGTTATTAAAAACACCTCACCGCCACGTTATTAAAAACACATCACCGCCATGTTATTAAAAACACCTCACCGCCATGTTATTAAAAACACCTCACCGCCATGTTATTAAAAACACATCACCGCCATGTTATTAAAAACACCTCACCGCCATGTTATTAAAAACACCTCACCGCCATGTTATTAAAAACACCTCACCGCCATGTTATTAAAAACACCTCACCGCCATGTTATTAAAAACACCTCACCGCCATGTTATTAAAATCACCTCACTGCAACGTAACCATGTTATTAAAAACATCTCACTGCCATGTAATTAAAATCACCTCACTGCAACGTAACCATGTGATTAAAAACATCTCACCTCCCCATCATTCAAAACTGCTCCCGTGTGTCGCCATCGAGACAGACTTATTTTAACTGAGGATAAGTACGTGAGTTACCATGTTGTCATGGTTTACACCAAGCATAATTCAAACATTTATTTTGCAGATTAATTTGTAATATTCATGATATTTCATTTTTATAACCAGTTGAAGTTGAAGAGTCAAGCTTAAAATTTTATTATATTTTTTAAATGAAAAAAAATACCCTTTGGACAGACACACTGTTGAGGTAGGAGTAGCCCAGAAGTTTGGTATGATTTCACAAAAGTTTGAGGGAGCATTTGTGATCATACACTGTACAGAGTGTTGCTGTTGCCAAAGCAGTCTCGCTGGGCTAGTCAGCACAATGCTGGACGAGTCACCACTCCGACACAGGATACTCAAATGGTTCATTCCAGAAAGCCTGTACTCATTTTGCCGACCTTGGAAGGATGACAGGCTGAGTCAAACTCACCTGGAATTATTTCAATGGACAAAGCAGGATTTCTAACTCAGAACCCGAGGATCCCAAGCCCACCACCCTCACCTTAAAGCCAACACCAGGATAACCTCTCCAAACCACCCAGGATCATTAACAATCCCCAACCACCCAGGCTCATTAACCCCTCCCCCTAATCACCCAGACTCTTTAACACCCCCCAATCATCCAGGCTGATTAACCCCACCTTCAATCACGCAATCTCATTAACCCCCACCCAAATGACTAGGCTCATTAACTCCTACGTGTTCTGACCCAATGCCCTTCAGCCTCCCAAGGTAGAGTGAATTCAATGAGAGGTGCATAGCAGATTAAACTTTTATTTGTTTGTAAAGTATTATGTTGCTGACGTTTCCACCATGTTATTAAAAGGCAAATTTGCAGTTTCCCCCCTCTTGCAAAACGTCCCAATTGAGGAAACTGGGTTTTATTTGTAGTTATAGTTTTTGAAATGTAAAATTTTCAGTTTTGAAGAGGACTTTTGCACCTCATAAATGATGGTAGCAAACCATATGTGGGTTGTTCGGAGAGTCCTAGGAACGAAATTATCATTGTTGAGTACCCCCCCAATCATTCAATTCAATACCAGTGGGGGTTGCTTGCACACTACTATGTGCTAATATAATAAATATATGCTACATATATATTTAATGATGTGGATTGTGACAGAGATTTATATTCAGGAGCACGAGGAGGTTCCGATGACGTGAAAGCCAAAAGGAAAACTAAAAATGTTGCAAATTTATCATTAACTGAATCAAAGGATGACCAAAACATGGCAAGTCACGTGACCAAAAACGCAATATAATGAAATATGCAATATTTCAAGTGTGCTATCATTACTACGATCCTTAGTAATTAACAAATCGCAAATTACTTAATTACTATGACTACTTAATTCGAAATCTTTAAAACATGTAAGTATATCATCGATCAGAGACATAGACAAAGGAATCATTTGTAATTGCTTCCTTTCTAATGTATAAAGTCTAATTTCCTTTGAGTGTTTTAAAAGCCCATTTGTGTTGCATTCTGCCAACAGCTAAATGACCCAGGTAAATCAACACTTCGTGATTAGAATGAGCTCTTTATTGAAAAGTTTCCAGGTATAGTAATTACTTCGCATGTGCGAAGTGAAAAGTTGGGTTAAGCAATCGGTCACGTACCTACTTACTGTTCATGTCTACACTTTGTGATTCCCTTTTAAATTAATTCTCTCTGCAACCGCTTGTCGGATTGACACAAAATTCTCACCATAGGTGCGACTAACTAGAATGTTTTAATGATAATTATGATGTCATAGGTCACATGGTGTGGCAACCATGTAGAAAAAAGGAAAAACTTTGGACCTCTGCATCTCCGAAACAGCTCCATGAAAAAATTGGAAACGGCACCTGTCAAGTACTCCTCATGGTGAATGTGTGATTTTTATTTATTTATTATTGATGTCGTGGGTGCCTTTGTTATGACGTCATGATTGCATACGAAGAATGCTACGTCCAATTAGTATGAACATTTTTGAGTGTCATCTGGGGATAAAGTGGTAGACAGAAAAAAATTGATGACGTCATCAGTCATGTGGTTTGGCAGCCATTGAAAAGACAAAAAAAACCTTCAAAAATCTTCTCAGAAATGGCTGAACAGATCGATGCGAAACTTTACAGGTATGACAGCCTATCCATGAGGAACAAAATGTTCCCCACCTATTACATCATAGGTTACATGGTTTGGCAGCCATATTAAATTTACCCAAAAACCATTAAAGATCTTCTACAGAACAGCGGATCAGATCGAGGGGAAACTTCACACAGATATTCCCCAAACCTTGGTGATACCAGGATGTAAACAAATAATTGATAGGTTACATGGTTTGGCAGCCATATTGGATTGAAGGATAATATTTCAAAAAATGATGTCTCTTTAAACATTTCATCAATCAACGTGAAACTTCCAAATTATGATCTAGCGATTCGGAATATATTGTTACAGTTGTGTGGTACATGGAGGAATTTCATAGCAAAGTTAGGATTGTATAGTGTAGCATGGCCCATGGATGTGTAAGAGAGATCTCAATGTAAATTTAGTAGGGAAACTGTGAGCTTAAGTGTTACGAGTGGGGGAGGGGGGAGGGGTGCTGTGTTAAATTCGGTAGGGTTTAAGGATAATTTCTCCCAGTATGTGATTGCACCCTGTTACCTTTTCCTATGTTTTTGCATTTCAAGACCGGCGATAAAAAGGGATCACGTCCTTAAAACAACAACCGAGCTGCTCATCCAAGCAGGTAAGAACCCGACCTCCAAGAATGACAACTAGAAAACCACACCCTTGGAGTGGATGATTGAGGGGCATGACGTCAGAGGGAAGGATAGAGTTAGGATGGGAGTCTCACGTTGTGCGATTGAAGGGGAAGGTTCAGAGAGGAGTGAGGAGATGACGGTTGGAAGAGAATGGCATTACGGTTGCTTCTCCTCGACATGGTGAAGAAGGCTGCACAATTCTCATGTTCATGCTGTGTGAATATGCTGCATGCTGGGCAAGACGCTAACCATTCCTGTTTGGCTGAGTCGTGAAGTGGTACGATTATGAGAAAGAGAGGAAGAGGAGCACGCCTCTCAGCAAACTTGGTGTTATCCCATTGTGTGTTCAATGATGAAGGTGGGCAATTGTTGTGTGCAGATCTCGTGTAAAAGAGGAACATTCAGCATGTTCGTTGATGAGAACAAGTCACACGGTGGTTGTTGAGCCGTGGCGTTGAATACCGCCTCACAAATTACCTCATGTACGTACGTGACTGCAGAGAGCGGCTTGGCACCATTTTGGGTGAGTTTTCCCACGTAGGACGCCTGTGGTTCGATCACCAAGTTCAGAAAAGACCATCTCTGGACAAAGCTCAGTGCCAGAATTAAGGGAGCATTTTATTTAATTTTGTTTTCCCCTTGTCTGTATTAAAGTCAGTGTGTGGAGGCACTTCGACTTTAGGCTTTAATTGACCTCACGTTTTATTATCACGTTTAATTTATTACCATTATGAATATTTGATTCATGTCCATTAAACCGCTATTTATTAAAGATTGATTGTGTTTGTCTATTTGTTGTGGATTCGAGTATAAGCCCTTGTCCTCCATCTGTGTGGCTCTGTCTGCTACGCGTCCTTGCCGCCCTCTGTCTCGCAGGTGCTATAATCTCTAAGGAACTCGGCTGTTCGTCTCCAAGGGAAATTGTTCAGCTATTCAGACAGGTCGGTGTTAACCACCTGTCTGTGGCAATTGGGTCTGGGGAATTAACTTAACCAGAAGGGCCGCGACAATATATTGTTGCGGATTCGCGCCCGCCGGCGTGCGAGCGGCCACGTAACTCGAATCGCGGCACGTCGCCCACCGGACGGACAATCCCGCCGTGACCCTCTCGGACTAACGCCGGGAACTAGTCACGGGTGGGCCTTTCGGCCTCACCACGATCGTGCCAATCGGCCCCCCGCGTGGGATAGGGTTGCTCGCCAAATTCGACCTACCTAAGTACCCACACGGAGGGTAGACCGGGCGATCGCACCTCGCCGCAGGTCGACTTCGGACACGGGCCACTTTAAGCGACCCGTTCCGTACTATCGGGATAACCGAGCGGTGTTATCGTCAACCTCGACGGTTCGATTAATTATTGGGCGTATTTAGCCCACGACCAACCCTTTACGTGAAGTAAGATGGAGATTCAATAAAAGAAAAGACGAAGCGAAACGGGAAAAACAGTTCAACATAAAGCACATTTATTCCGCGGCAAACGGAAAGCACACATATACAATTATACACCAAAAGCAAATGTAAAAGTAGAAGAAACACAACAATTCTGCACAAAAAGCAAATGTAACAATGCAGATCTACTACCGACTACCGAGCACACGGCAACACTTATACAGTTTTACTTCACAGACGGCGCCGACAACACATATACTCAAAGCAAAAGAAAAAGGAAGGGGCCACCCTCAACGATGAGGGGGGCAGACGGGCCTGGGGCCGAGACCGCGTCGAGCCTACCCGTCTGGTGATGAGCCGCAAAATGGCGGCGGCGCCCCGACTCCGCGGGCCTCGCTGGCACTGCCTGGTATGGGGTGGGAACGGGGCCCCCCTTCTCACGCTATCTCAGCGCGGGGGGGGGGAACAGGAGGGGGTTGTTGATGCTCGGGGGAATGAGGATATCTCGCTGGCTTGGGTCCCGCGACGAGCGACTCCACCGCGACCTCGGTCGCGTTACCGGCCTCCCCTCTCTGCAGCTCCCCGACTCTGACACGAGCGCCGACCTCCACAAAGATCCTTGGCCTCTCCAGCCTCTCCGGACCCCGACAGACACTCTCTCGACTGCCTTCGCCGCCGCCACAACTCTCCAACTCTCCCACTCTCCACTCTTCTCAACTCCGTCCAACTGCTCAACTCTTTCCAACTCTCCCGATTCAGAAACTCCCTCAACAACTGCTGCCTTTTCGGCGAGCGAACGCGGCCCTTTATAGCCCCCGGGGCTTCGCTCCTTCACCTTCGACCCTTCACCTCTGGCTGGCTCCCCATTGGACAGAGGAAAAGTGGGCGTGAATGATTTTTGATCCGCGAATCTGCATATAGCGATTATACTCCGACGCACCTGGAGGCGGGGCCAAATCGCCCCACGCTCGCTGATAGGACGGAACAGAAGTGGGCGTGAATCGTTCTTGATCAGATTTCTCGGAAAGGCTGGTGTTTTTGCACCCGCTGCTCGGTGCGCGCCCTGTACGAGTCCAGGATCGGTGTCCACAAGCGGCGCGGGAATGGCGGTGATGCGATGGTTGCGAGAGCGAGATGTGACGGTAAAGGTCGTGGCTGTTGTTGTGAAGCGGCGTTGCGGTTGGTGGTTGTTGTGTGATGGCTGTTGAGACGTGGTTGGTGGTGGTTGTGGTGGTAGTAATGGCGGCTGGTCCAAAATAAAGATAGTAAAAGAAAAACGGCTATCTAAAAGGGTCGCAGCCCGAATGAATGACATTTATTCCCTCGAAACAACGGGTTTGGGCCTAACTACACATATACTTACAGAGATATCTCACCGAAGGGACCTGAATGGTGGTTTGCAAATTTCGTCAACCACAACAATATTTTAAATTTCAAACTCATCAGACGCATGGTCTGGCAGCCAGAAATATTAAATTTTTTGAATCTGGGTTTTTTTGTATTTTTATATATTTTTAATAAGGCTCACTTAGTTGTGCCTGGATGGGTTTGAGGGTAGAGGAGTAGCAGTTGAAACCCGAGTCCTATCTAGGTTCTTCCTGATGACTTCATCTTTGCTTTTTGCTTGTCCGGGTTTCTTATGATCACTCCAATCCAATGCCGATTTTCCGAATTAAATTGAATGAAGAGGACATAATGGGTCAGATGTCCGATGAAAACAGGGTTGCATCGAAGCGAGACATCTTGGTACCTGGTCATCACTGCCAGCAGTTAAAAAGTGGCAGTTCTCATGTTAAGAGCGCACATTGAAAACCGTTCAACGGAGGAAATTGAAACTTTACCATGTTACATAACTGTTGGTATCGTGCATATTACTTATATGATGCATGCCCCCTCAGAACTTACATGGTGAATTAAACAAAGCCTAATGACCAGAGACAATGACACTTCCTTGCATTAAGAAATTAGAATCATTGTAAAATCTTCGGCCTTTATTGTGCTTAGCTGGTGAAAAAGGTGAAGAAGAAGTACAGTTTTGCATTTTAACGATCTCCCGTTTTATATTTCAGTGATCTATTCTGGTGTCTTCATCAGCCTTGGTAGTTATGAAAACATTTGAAAATGAGACTAAAAGCTACTTTGTGAAGGCTTATCAATGTACTCTATAGCAGACTTTTCAAAGTATAATTTTTGTACACCTGTACCTTAGAAGTGTAGATAGATACAATTACAAATTTTCCGCAAGAAGAGTTAGCAAATACCAAGTCCTTCTCAAGATTGTGTGGAGTAAGTATTCTTTGAATACCATCCAGTTTTTAATGTAAATACAGCAAAATTAATATTAGGCAGAAGGTGATTGTTGCCGTTGCCTAGCAACAAGTTTCAGTGTCAGCTCCATTGTTTACCAGCAGTGAGCAGACAGAGCCTGCACTGGCCGACTCTTATTCACAGATATTTTAGTTTACGGACAATTTACGACTGTTTTGTAATTTGTTTTTTTTCCTTGGATATCGGCTTTGAGATGCAGTGACATGCAAAATTTCAGCTTTTAATACCACCTAGAAGTTACAAAACATTTATTTCGGTGTCAGTCAGTTGGTCAGCTAGTCAGTGGTTAGAAAGAGCTTTATCTATTTTAATGAGAGCCTTCAGTATGTCGCCATTTTTCTCAGAGATAGCTAAACGGATCTTCATCTATCTTTCAGACGTTTATCAGTGAGTGTCGGCGAGTGTTTTAGTCGAATTTTTATATTTTTAAAGTTGGATTTTTTTTGCATTTTTGTTTTGATCGCTCTATAGTGCCAAAGCCTTTGCAGCTATATGAAAGGTAATATTAAATGATCCCAACCGATTCCTTAGTGGATGTAGGGAAGTGTTTTAGGCCCCCACAAAAAAAATACAAAAAAAACAAAATTTTATTTCTTCAAAATGCCAACAGGATTAGAACAGCACCGGGTAACGCCGGGTTACCCGTGCTAGTTTATACTATACCCGTAAGAGAGATGTTTGTGTGTGTGTCTCCATTTTTCTCAGAGATCGCCAAACGGATCTTGGTAAAACTTTCAGAAGTTCATTCGTGCATGCCAGGGATTATTTTAGGCCAAAAAACATAAAACAAAACACTTGTATTTTTTTGTATTTTTATGTTTTAAAAAATCGCTCTATAGTACCTTAGCCTTTGTAGCTACTGTATGTAAAAGGTAATATTAAATGATCCCAGATTCCATTCCTTAGTGGGTGGAGGGAAGTGTTCTAGGCCCCCGCAAAAAGATAAAATAGAAAAAAACAAAAGAAATTGATTTCTTCAAAATGCCAACAGGATAAGAACAGAACTGGACAACACCAGATATCACTGCTCGTATTAGATAAAGCTGCAGTATATATAAATACGGCACTGCAGTACAATTTTTATATGTGGCCTGGTAGAACAGATTAGAGGAATGTGCATTCCTCTTTGTGCTGTCGACTGCTGCCTGGGTTCGAATCCCCAAATAATTCTGCCATCATGTAAGGTCAGCTGAGGAGCCAGTTGAGTTCGACCCAACTTTTTCACGAACCAGCTGTCCAGGCCTGACATTTGTCGAAAGCTGACTGAGGCAGGAATTTATAAATTGTTCAGGATGCGGTCGACATCTCGTTTACTCAATGCAAGGAACACGCTGGATTAATTATTTAACGTCCACCAAAACTCATGGTTATAGCAGACGAATTCCCGGCTTTATGTTCATCCGAGTGACATAACTCTTTGTAATGCAACACCCTGCTTGTGAAACACCAATCTGACAGCTTATAGTCAGGTCAGGAATCGAACCCAGACTGCACAGCTCAAAGGCAAGTGTATTACATCTGTACCACCCTGTTGAACATTATACTGAATCAAATGGTAAAAAAATGGCAATTGCGGCATGATGAGAAATCCGAATTGTTAGAATGTCCTGAAAGTGCTCGACATGTAATTAAATCTTCCTTGGAGATGAGAAAATAAAATGAAATCGTAACTGCAGAACTGCTCATAAAAAAGTAGTTCTTCAACTCGATTTTGTCCCTTAAATAAGAACAACTCTGCACCCACCACCCTTCCTCCTCTCCCCTTCTTCTAACCTCCTCACTTTCCACATACTGAATCACCATCGCCAGGATATATTTCAAGACATTGGCACAATGGTGCAAAAACATACTCTTGGCAATGCTCAGTGAGATTTTTAATTATCATGACATAAGAATTATGGTGGACAACATTAAGGTTCACATGTACACCAGAGGGGTAATTTTGATACTCTAAACTCCATACTCTTAACACAATAAAACAGTGACTTTGACTTTGGATGACGAAGGATAATCATCAGTTATTATTGTAGTATCATTATTAAATGATAATAATTATGGCTAACAGGATAGGCCAGAGGTAGAACACTTACCTTTACGTTGTTTAGTCGGGGTTTGATGCCCATTCACACTATAAATGGATTGGTGCTTCACAGGCAGGACCCTTTCTCAGACTGACATTAAGGTGTTTGTCCTACATGTTCACTTTCGCTAGTGAAAGTGAAAATATCCCACAGTGCACCTCAAAAGAGTAGGCCAATTGCGTGCCAGCATCCCAGCCAAAATTCCCAATTCACACCAGGATTAGTGATTGGAAAGCCAACGGTAAACCACCCAATGTATTTTTTGCCATGAGCTGGCTTTCAGCATCATAATGCACTGGAAAGAGAATGGACTCATCAATCAATGACAGCAACTATAGTCACTAGAAAGCATCTCAAAATACAAAGCCCATCCACGTCCACTTTATACTCGAGCTGAAGTTGACGAAACCGAGTTTTAATTTTTTTTTGCATTTTATTCGTTTGTGTTCTGTATATTATCATCAAGGTTTGTTGAATATTTGATGACAAAAGCTCAATTAGTAAAAATGTTATGGCCTGGACAGAAACACTGAAGCACAATGGTAAATAAATAAAGAAACTCGGAAGCGATAAAACAAACAAAAACGAGGCGTCTCGCGCTTGACGCGATGCCGGCTGGGCTAATGAGGGATATTTACAGTCACTATGGGCCGAATTTATGAAAGGCGCTTCGCGAACGTTTAAGAGAGTGAGGCATTGCTAAGGTTATTTTCACCAGTGTAGGAAATAGCACATATGTTTCTTGTCATTCATCACTCCAAGATATTATCTCTGATCATCAGGAAGTTTTCGTGAATAATTTCGGTATTAAATGTAAAGAGGTAAATCTTTGTATTCCTCAGCTTTTCTGGATTCCTAAGCTTCATAAGAACCCGTACAAATGGTTTTTAGCGGGTTCCAGGCAGTGTTCCACCAAACATTTATCGGTTATAGTTAACTCGGGTTTACAAGTTGTGAGGGAACAGTTCAGGAAATATTGTTTAGCAATTGAGAAGAATTCTGGTATGAACACTTTCTGGAGCATTAATTCTACTTTAGAGTTCTTAGATAGGATTCGATGCCTCAATATAAGGTCAGTCGAAGTTTTTGATTTTAAAATCTATAAACAAATTTGGATTTAGTACTAGTGAGGGATTCACACTTCAAAGTGATTGACAAGGTTTTAAACTCTTTTAATAAGTTTTTATGTGTCAGGTTTGATGGAGCAATCTTTTCTAAAAAGAAATACTCAAGTTTTCATTGTTTTGATTCGTAGAAGTTTAAGGATGCTGTTAATTTTATTTTATATAATACTTTTGTGTCTTTTTGTGGGATAATGTTTCAACAGATTAAGGGTATTCCCATGGGTGGGAATTGCAGCCCCCTACTAGCAGACATTTTTCTTATTTTCTGTGAATTTTCATTCATACAGAAACTGACGAAGGAGAATAAATTAGGATTTGCTAAAATATTATCCCATACATGTCGTTATATAGATGATATTTGTGTGGTTAACTGTAATTTTTATGATGGGCAGCTTCACAAGATTTATCCAGATAACCTGATTGCAAACAGGAGTGGTAATGATTGTACAGTTGCTGCATATCCGGATGTGTTGGTTAGAGTTGGACAGAATGGTTTTAATACAAGTGTATATCATAAAGTTGATGATTTCAGTTTCCCTGTAGTCTTGTACACTTTTCCGTGTTGCAATGTTCCAATCAAAATGGGTTACAATGTCTTTTCATTCTCAGCTACTTAGATTTGCAAGAATTTCTTCACTGAAGGATGATTTTGTGGAACGTGCTGAGAAGGTTTGTTCCATCATTTTAAACAGAGGATATTTGGCTGATTGTTTGATCAGGTCTTGTGAGAATGTCTTTAAACTCCATCGTCACTTTTTATTTAAGTTTGGTTGGTTTTCATGTGAACAAGTTCTGATTGCATTGCATTTGATATAGTAATAATTAATGAATTATTTTAGTGAGGTTAATTCTTGCTTTCATATTATTGGTTAAACATATATATATATATATATATATATATATATATATATATATATATATATATATATATATATATATATTTGAATATTTGAACGACAGTTTGAGTCTATGGTTAGATGTAGCTGCTGCGTAATGGGTATGTCTACAAGGTAAAGTGTTTATTACTAAATATATTATCATATAAAGTCGTGTATGATTAAAGTTATTCATATTTAGTAATACTTTAAATAAAATTGATAATTAAATAAGTTTGAATAAGCATATTGCATTTCTGTGTTTACTTACTGTCTGGACACAACTTTGAGGTTGTAGGTCCATTGATGTTGAGTAATCTACTGATGTGGATCAGTGACCAGAGTTGTGGATCCACCATTTGGAGAGGTTCTGGGCTGAAGGGATTGAAACCTCGATGAAAAACGGTGCCCAGCTGATGATCCGGGCAGTTGGGAAATCAGTCAATTGCTTGCAAGCTGTGGTTATAACTTCAGATAAAATAGCTTATGTAAATACTTACGTGTGTGTGTGTGTGTGTGTGTGTGTGTGTGTGTGTGTGTGTGTGTGTGTGTGTGTGTGTGTGTGTGTGTGTGTGTGTGTGTGTATTGTTATGTCTTGCTTTCTCCTTGGGACTATCTATGGTGCAGTAATTGGTCTTTATTTTGATCACACTTCTCCAGAGGAATGAATCTATCCTCAAAGATTCTCAATGCATGTTGGCAAACTGCCCTATTCATATCCTCTTCTGCCTACTCTTGAGCTAATTCAAGCTTTTCCAACACATCTATATCCACCGTCCTATGCCAAGTACCAATTATAAGCAATGCAATTCTTATATGCCCCTTTACTCCAGTTATTCTCTGTAGACTACTGTAATTATAACTGTAACCAACTATAGTTTTAGCTCGAGTATCAAGGAGTAATTCTTAGTCGACTACTGAAATGAGAACTGTAATCACTTTAGTTGCCAGCAATCCTTTCTGCAGTACATAAACCACAATAGTGGAACCTTTCGTGATTCTAAAGTTAACTTAAACTGCCAGTAGGTATATGAGAGTTCTAACTATACTATTTTTAGCTGCGTCTCGCGTAGCGAACGCTGGCTCTTAGAGAGCTCCGCGTTGTTGTTGTTGTTGTTGTTCTTCTTCTTCTTCTTCTTCTGGTGAAGACAAAACCTTTCCGCGTCGTGTAGCGAACGCTGGCTCTAAGAGAGCTCCGCGTTGTTCTTCTTCTTGTTGTTGACTGGTGGAATGACGCGGATCTTGGACACATTTGTCCTTGTTGCTTAATGCTTCCTTCAAGGCCTTAAACATGCCCTTGCCGACATGTAAAAGTTTCTTTGCTATTTAAATGCTTGTGATTAGATTATGATCGTGCATTAGATAATCACTCTTCTGTGATTGGCGACTAACTTTGAAAGTGATTGGTGACTTTTTTCTTCTACACGTGTCACTTTTTTACGTTTTTCTTCTGCACGTTTTTTTTCTACAGATTCTACACGTGTCTAACTCTTAAACACCTTTTGTAAATTCAGCCCAATGACTTTGCCCTTTCACATTTTGACCCAATTTTTAATTATTCTCTCTATGTTTTCTTCATAAAGGTTTGTTGAAAATTTGATGACAAAATCTGAAAGAGTAAAAATGTTATGGCCTACATATACCAATGCATGCATGCGCGCGCACGCGCACACACACACACACACACACACACACACACACACACACACACACACACACACACACACACACACACACACACACACACACACACACACACACACACACACACACACACACACACACACACTTGCAAAACTCCGCCTTCCACTGTGTGGGGGTGGAGAGGGGATGGCTAATATCATAAGGATCAACATTAAGTTCAGAGGATCATGATATACAGGATGGTCCAATAGTCCTGCTTCATCGGGTAATCATGCTAAAATACACAATTTGGTGTGTCGGTCTGTCTGAATGTGATACATTCGGTCGTTGCTTATCCAATCTCAAACAAACCTGACAGGACCGGATGACTAACGGTCACATGATGGAGGTTGTAGCGACTTAATTTGCTCCCCCCCCCCCGACCCAAGGGGGTTTTCCGCCTTGGGCGAAATCCGTGTTAAGGTGTATACCCATGTTAAGATATAGCTAACCGTGGCGTTTTTCCAAGGTTTTAAAAACTGATATTCGAAATCTGATTCCATATTTGATGATCGAAACTCGTGTTCGAAATAATTATGTCAAAATCGAGAGTGAATGAAATCGGAATATTTTTTTGGAAAAAGTGATTTTTTTTTTCTCACTCGATAAAAGTAAATAATAATTAGTTCCACTGGACATGAGGTAAAATGGCTCCAAACAGAACAGAAATCCATGACTCATCAAAATCGTCAGTGTTATATTTACAACCACCATGACTTCCATATAAGTTTTCTCTTCAGTGTGAAAAAGACGAAAAGTGACTATTAAAAGCATCATCAAATGCCGAAAGGTTGCAGCCATTGGTAGCGTGACCAGGTCCGAGGAAAAAGAAACATACGGGACACTCGGGCATGGGTCAAGCGGGCTGCCATAGTCGCCATTGCCCATTGTTTGGTCATAGACCCCAATGTGAATGCACAGGTCGTTGTGGGAAACTTACGAACAATACTACTTTGTTTAAATGGATTCAAACTTTTGAGGGTGAAAGTTTTTCATGAAAATCAATTACAGCTTGAAGTATATTTTTTGCTTTTTGACAAAATGCAGAATGGGCCAGATACTTCACAAGTTTCTCGAGGTTTCAGAGTGCAATTGCAATATGACGAAAAACTCAAACGTAGCTCATAACCATACCAAAAGGTAAATTGAGCAATTGCTCAGGCATAACATTGTTTGTACGTCTATCAGATGGTTTGTGCAGGGATTCTGTGTTGTGTACACACATTTATTTCTTGTACACTACTTTGCATTTGATGCTGCTGTTCGAGGCAGACCAGGCTTTGATCTTGCAAAGGCCATGAAATCACTGCATGGCATTTGGATATTGCACGTTACCTGCAGTTCAGCTTTCATGAGATCAACACTACACCTGCTCCTACAACCACCCCACTTCTGCCTCATCAACCTGAACATTTGATGGGGGTATGCTCAAGAAAAATGAAATCACAGTTCACAGATTTTTCAACTCCTTTTTTGCTGCAAATACCTGCTTCCATTTTGGTTATTTATTTATTTATTTATTTGTATGCATTGTCGAGGCTCGTATGTATAAGTGCTAACACACAGAACATATAACAAAGGGAGCAGGAGAGGGAAGCACAAAACAGTGGGGGAACAGAGACATTAGGAGATCTGTGGAAGGGAGGGTGATGGGGCAGGGTACACATGGTAATCAAGATGGACACTACAGGGAATTTCAGGAAGGAATGCAGGGAATTTGAAGGAGATGGGTTTGGGGTGGATTAACGGGGGTAGAAAACATCATGGTTTTGGATGGGGGAAGATGAGAGATGATGGTGAAACAGCTGTTTTGAAGACCTGGAGGGAAGAGTGGGATTGAAGAGTGTGTGGGAGTTTGTTCCAGAGGTGGGGAAAAAAGTGGAATGAAAGGGTGAAGGTGAGCAGTGATTCTTGATTTTGGTAGTTTCACCAGAAGGGGGTTGCTGGCAGACCTTGAGCACCCTGCGGAAATATGGGGGGGTTGGGGGGAGGACATATTGCAGACAAAGCGGGGGGTGGGGGCAAGGCTGGAGAGGAGACGGTAGAAGACAGAAAGACCACCGATCTGCTTGCGGTGAGAGTGAGAGACCCAAAGACTCAGTCTCATCGCGGGAGATATCAATAATCCTAAATGCCTTGGTTTCCACAGCATGAAGCCGAGAAAAGTGAGAGGCAGGTGCACCCGCCCAGAGGGGAGAGCAGTACTCCATCAGGCTGCGAACGAAAGCTTTGTATGTGGTATATCTCCTCGAGAAGGCCCTGATCTCACGTCTGATATTGAAAGCCTCCCTCCATTGTTGGGAGAGTAGAAGCAGCATTTTCAAGGTCGAGTGACCAAGTCTGAATCCAAATTGATGATCTGAAATGAGGCTTTTGGAGAAAAGGAATTATTTTATGTCAACTGTGATGATTGATTCCATGACTTGCTGATGATTGGAAGTAAGCTAATTGGTCTGTAGTTAAGGGGATCCATTTTTGCACCTTTTTATGTGATGTTGTGATGTTGGCAAGTCGGTGGAAGATGACCAATGGGAGGTGAAAATGCCAGAGGGGGGAAGCACAAGAGCAGCAGAGCAGGATCTTAAGACACTGAGCTGATGCCGTCTGGTGCAGTTGCAGAGTCGAGGGTTGCCAGAAACTTTTCCACCTTTTCTGGTGCAAATGTCACAGAATTCAGCAACAGTTGGGTATGACTGGGAAGGATGGGTGCAGAGGTGGAGCGGTTAGGGACACAAGATTTTGAAGCAAACACAGAATTGAGGCATTCAGCCTTCTCATGAGCAGAGTCAGCTGTGGTGCCATTTGAACTGAGGGAAGGGATGTAAGGGGAGCATTCATCAGAGACCAACTTGACAAGGCACCACCATGTTTTAGAGGAAGGAGACCAGTTTTAAAACTCGTTCTTGAAATTGGACAGATGTTGTTTTCTCACTCCCCTGAGGGTAAACACACTTGTCGCGGGCGTTGTGGAATGATCTGAGGTTGCCTTCGGTAGGATTTGCCTTCCAGGTGGAGAATGCAAGATATTTTAAAGCAACAGCCTCATCACAGGATTCGGAGTACCGAGAGCTGGAGGATGAGTAAGATAATTGAAACGAGATGGGATGAATCTGTGCATAAGAGAGAGCAAGTTTCTGTGGAAGAATTTCCAGTTCTGAATTAATATCAGCAGCGGTGAATATCGGAGACCAGTCCTGAATGGTAACAACAACAATAAAAAAACAATAATAATAATAAAAATAATTTAAAACGTGAATACACAAAACACAGGGCCACGGATGTAGAAGCAAGTAACATTGTATAAAAAGCGAATACACAGGGTCCGCAAATGTCGAATCCATGAATGTCAGGGTTTCACGGTATATATACATATATATGTATATCACTGGTAAATCATTTTATTGTTTTCTAGTTGTGGGTTTAACTTACCCGGGAATTGCATCCGATTATTTTAAACTAGTGTTTTGGTGCTGCACTAGTAGCTCCTAACATCACAGGACATGCTGCTGTTCCGAGAGGAACTTAAGCTGGCTGCCTTCTTATTATATTTTTTCATACTTCCACTTATTGTGGTGGCATGATTTCATGCTTTCAACCAGCTATGGTCAACAGTGCATCGCCACTACTACTGAGTATGGGGGGCACCACTGATGCAATGCCCCTATTACCAGTTCACTGGTACTCATTTCACTGACCTCAGAAGGATGATAGGCTGAGTCATCCCAACCTGGTGTTAATTCAGCGGCTGGCAGGGCTTGAACTCAGGACCCTAAGATCCCAAGCCAGCCCCCCCTAACCACTCAACCAACACCAAGCTTGGTTGCCTTATTCTATTGTGATGAATTAACCCGTCCATGCCAATAATGTCTCTGGCCTCCACAAAGCTGACGATGGAGGTACATCCATTATTGTGTTTTTGTTAGAATATTAATTATTACTTTTTTTTGCAAAGGAAACCAGCCAATTTTTAAAACATCTTAAGCTGACAAAAATCTGGAAATATATACTTCAATGATTGTGAGGAAAGGGTTAAATTCACTCGAACCCAGAGTTGATATTTCTGCAATTGGCTATTTCTGCAATTATCTTTTCAGAAATGTCCTTGAATTTTGAGTTGAACGCATTGTTAAGTACTTGCATTGCAATTGAGGTCACTGGGGTACTTTTAGTTGAAAAGCGCATGAAATGAGATCTTGTCTTTCCGAATAAAAACTGTTATATTAACCAAAATGGAATGGACTTGTTCATTTGAATAATGACAAATCATTGAGAATCGGACCTTTGTCGTGTGTTATTAAAATTTAATTCGGTGACAATTCCAATAAGTTTTAGTCATGACAAAAAAGGTTTGTCAATAGTACTGATCGATCCATATAATCCATCCATCCAATGGGACCATACTCTGTGCCTGTGCAGAGCGTTGGTGCTGCCTAAGCAGTCTCCTTAGCTATTGGGCACAATCCTGGATGGATGGGTCACCACTCCAACACAGGATACCAGCAAGCTGGCACTCATTTTGCCAACCTCAGAAGGATGACAGGCAGAGTCAACCCCACCTGGTATTAATTCAACAACCGAGGGGGGTTTGAACTCAGGATCCTTGGATCCCAAGCCCACCAGGCATATCCATATACTATTGTCCATTCATTGAGGCTTTATGACATGAGTAAAGAATAACCTCCTGGATTACTAGAAGTTACTGGAAAGTTCAAGCCTGTTATGCAATCTTCGCACAAAAATTTCAAAATTATGATCAATATTACGAGAGTAATGATTATATTCATTTTGGTCATTCTGGGCTATAGCGATAGTGATTATTTCAAACTACCAACCTCGACAATGGCAGGATCGCTCAAAGATGGCACATTCACCGGTGTGCTATGTTATCTGGATTAAATTCCTCACCAACTACAAATTGCCATACCTGGTGATTTTTCAAGAAAGGTGTCACAGCAATGAGTACACTATCCTTTTGACGGGATGTTAATCTGGTTATACTATCTGCTATCATTCTCTGGTAGACCTTCAAGATCCTGTTGTACATGTAAATGGCCATTGTGTGCCAGTATGCTACAGGGACCACTGTGTCCCCTGGAAATGATTCACACCAGCAGCATTACACGCTGCACCTGCCAAATGACAATGAAAGTCTATAGTTGTGTACAGTTTTGTGTCTGGTGGCAACTTGGAGGAGAGATTTGTAAGGCCATTGTACTGATCCAAATGTTGCCAGTAATCCGTTTACTATTACCATAACAAATTCAAAACTTGTAATATGTGGATTCGTGACCCAACTTTGCAAACTTACACCACTTTTTGTGGGAATCAGAATGTGAGAATTGAAATATTAAGAAACACTAATCAATAATAAGCATGCAACAGTAACGAGGGAGGTGGCATAGCAGATAAACGTGGTGTGAGCGGATATCTTTAACTGCTCATTGGAGTCAAGACAGGCACCAAAGGATTGGAGAGTAACAAGTGTAACACCATAATTAATGTCTGTCAACCGCCTACAGGTCACAATTTTAAGCCGATCTTCACAAAACTTCACCTCCTGGAGGAGTTTTTCATAAGCAATAAGCCTATTGATTTTGAGCTCAAAAGGTCTACATAGGCCAAAGGTCAACAACTTTGTCACATTTCTAAAATCCTCAGTTTTCGTCCAATTGACTTGAAATTTGAACAGGATTTGCATATCAAGCCACTGAATTTAACCACCAATTATCTTTGAGGTCAACATAGGCCAAAAGGTCAACATGGGCCTAGTCAAAAATAGTCACTATAATATAGTCAAAAAATAAATAGACGTAGTTACTAGGTAAAAATAAGAAGCTTATTGCTTTTGATGTCAAAGGTCATCTTGAGGTTGTATTTCTAAATTATTTTTTTCATCCGATTAACTTGAAAATTAAATAGCAATTGTATAGTGCCTCACTGAATTGGGACACCATCTGATTTTGAAGTCAAAAAGTCAAAGGTCAATGCAACGTCAACTTTCTAAAATCAATTTTCATCCGATTGACTGAAACTTTGATGAACATAGCAAATTTTAATCTTAATGAAATGGACAATTTGATGTATCCATGGAAATGTTTTTTTTTGGTGGAGGTGGGTGAGGGGGGGTGGATTTTGCAAGTATCATGCTCAGCATGATGTGTATCTTCTTTGTTTGTTTGTCTCTTTGTCTGCACAGAATGTGAGTATGTATATGAATTACATTTGACGCTTAAGAACCTGAAGACCTTTTAAGACCCCTAAAACCCGCAGACCCTTTACAACCCCAAATACCCAAACAACCCCAAAGACCCAAAAGACCCCAAAGACCAAAAAAAGACTTTGAAGACCCAAAAGACCCTGAGGATGCAAAAGACCCAAAGGACCCAAAAGACTCAAAACAACCTTTAGCCACCAAAGACCTTTTTAAAACAATAAAACCCTTTAGACCCTTAAGACCCTTTTAAGACATTTAAGACCCTTTAGACTAATTCAGACAACTCCAATCCTTTAGACCTTAAATTGTACTCTTTAGACCATTTCGACCCTTTAGACCCATTTAGACATTATCAGACCCTACTTTGCAAGATGTTTTACATATTTTTTTAAACATTATATATTTATGCATAAATATTTGACACCTTATCGTAAATCTTTACATGAATGACAGGTGATCTATTCTCTTAAACTGTGAAGGCTGAACTTTTATTCTTATTCTTTTCTTTTTTTTACAGAGCTCGAGGCTCATGGAAGAACTGAACTACAGACTGGTGAAGCAAGTACAGTGATCGAGTGGAGGGAGTTAGCATACAAGGGAGGATAAAGATATGGGAAAGGAATGAACATGAAGTTTGTATAAGTAAGGATTATACAGATAGAACAAGGGAACGGAATGGACTGAGTATAACCGGATTAACATCCGCTCAAAACTTAGTCGAGGCTATTACTTGTACAAATAACATTTAGGCAGACAGGAAAAGCTGGCAAACAGGGTAAATGTGGGGAAGTGCAGGTGAATAGGACAGGAGAGTGAGTGAGAATAAAAATATGTGACATATTGATATGGGATAACATGAGATGATGATGTGGAGATGAAGACAATATATATGAACAGGATTGGGGAGACGATTCTACAGTCAAAATAAGAAGGGGGAAAAATAGGGGAGGTGAGAAATTAGCCTATATTTTGGGAGAGTAACAATGTTTGGATTGTTAGCTGATTGACTGTGACCTGGTCATGCTCGTGAGGGACAAATAACTGAGAGGGCATGTATGGTGATAGTAAACTGCGATGCCACCTTGCTGATTTGGAGAAGAAGGCTTATATTCTGGTTTGTAGTTCAGAAGGTCTGTGTTGGTGTTGGCACCCTTATTCTGGATAGAAATAATACAAGCCACCTTCCATAATGAGGGGAGGTGATGCTCCAAAAAGGATCTGCAGAAGAGTAATTAGAGAAGAACGGCTATTTCAGATACACAAGTTTTGAGGGTGCAACGATGCCATGAGAACCAGTTGCTGATGAAAAGCAAAGGTTGTGCAGATACTTGTCCACATTTGCAAGTGAGGATCTCACTTTCCCCGAGGAGTTGCTTTTTAATGAGCGAAGGATCTGGCGAAGAACATGTTCATGAGACTGTTTTAACCAGTTGCCGCTACTATTTGGACAATTAAGTAATGGCTGAATGCTCTGATCTCAGGTGAGCCTATTGTTTTGTTCTGGCTCTTCTCAATATGGGCACCTTGCAGGCACAGATCCATGATTTTAGTTTGTGGGGGTTGGGGGAGGGGGTGGCCAAAAATTTACATTGCACTGAAAAATATAATTTCACCAAACAGAGTGAGGGGACCACTTTTTTGTGGGTGTTTCTTTTTGTCATAAATTCTAAAGACTTTTCTAAATACAGACAAAAAATGCTCTAATACACTTGAAAAGACATACTCTAATGAAACAACCTTTGCTCAAAATTGAACATTTATTTTAATTATTGTCTCATCATAAAAATCCAATTTTTTTTGTAATGAAATTTGTTTTCTCATCATAAAAATGTAATGAAAATGTAATGAAAGAAATGTGTAAGGAACAAAGTGCATAAGGCAGACATTGCGTATAATGATACAAATGACGTAATGATCGAAACAAATCAAATATTTCTGACGTATTGAACAAGCTTTGACATGAAAGTGACCTTGATCAGAATTATAGTTTCGCCATCAACTGAGCAGTTGCCTTCATCATCTCAACGACGATGTGAATCACTTATAACAAAACTTTTCTCCAACACATTTGATGCCTATTGTATATTTCCCACAGTTGAAAAGCATGTTCTTGAGTCTTGAAAACACAGAGTGAGTGCCAAATTCAAACACAATGATACAGGAACTCTGGATTAACTGATACTTGGGATACCATTCCCCTTCTTGGTTTATGAATGGTTAGGACAAAAGAAGTATCTCCAATGACAAATGATTCCAGTAATTTGTCAATCATCAAGTATCTATCATGGGAACAAACTGAATGTTTCAAGCCAGATCGATGTTGAATGCTGTGGCCAACATCAGCTGTGGTGTGAGGAATATTGGGTGATCGTATTGAGGAGATCACATCTTCGGTGATACAGTGCCTTCAGAAAGTATTCACACCCCTCGACTTTTTCGCATTTTGCTGTGTTACAGCCTGAATTTAAAATGGATAAAATAAAAACAAATTGTCACCGAATTTAAATTTAAATCAAAATAAATCATAATGACAAAGTGAAAACATGTTTTCAGAAATTTTTACAAATTTATTAAAAATTAAAAGCTGCAATGTCTTGCATCAATAAGTATTCAACCCCCTGAGTCAATACTCTGTAGAAGCGCCTTTGGCAAATACAGTTTTGAGTCTTCTGGGAATGTCTGTATCAGCTTTTCACATCTAGATTTGGGGATTTTCCCCCATTCTTTCTTGCAGATTTGCTCAGCTCGGTCAAGTTGGATGGGGAGTGTCGGTGAACATCAATGTTCAAGTCGTTCCACAGATTCTCAATGGGATTCAAGTCTGGGCTTTGGCTGGGCCACTCAAGGACTTTCGCATTCTTGTTCTGAAGCCATTCCAGTGTTGCTTTGGCTGTATGCTTGGGGGTCATTGTTCTGTTCGAACGTAAATCTTCGCCGCAGTCTAAGGTCTTTTGCACTCTGAAGCAGGTTCTCCTCAAGGAATTTCCTGTATTTGGCTCCAGTCATTATTGCCTTTATCGTTACAAGTCTCCCAGTCCCTGCCACTGAAATGCATCCCCATAGCATGATGCTGCCATCGCCATGCTTCATGGTAGGGATTGTGTTAGAAAGGTGATGAGCTGTGCTCGGTTTCCGCCAGATCGCTTTGCATTCAATCCAAAGAGTTCAATTTTCGAATCATGAGACCACAGAATCTTTTGCCTCATACTCTCAGAGTCTTTCATGTGCTTTTTTGCAAACTCCAGGTGTGCTGTCATGTGCTTTTTTTTTTCTCTGGAGTGGCTTCCATCTGGCCACTCTCCCATAAAGCCAAGATTTATGAAGTGCTGCAGATATTGTTGTCCTTCTGGCATGTTCTCCCATCTCAGACAAGGAATTCTGTAGTTCTGTCAGAATGGTCATTGGGTTCTTGGTCACCTCACTGACCAAGGTCCTTCTTGCCCAGTTGCTCAGTTTGGTTGGATGGCCAGCTTGAGGAAGAGTCTGGGTAGTTCCATATTCTTTCCATCTCCTAATGATGGAGCTCATTGTGCTCTTGGGAACTTTCACCACTCGACAAATTGTTTTATACCCTTCCCCAGATCTATGCCTCCTCAAAATTCTATCTCGGATTTCTACGGACAGTTCCTTGGACTTCATGGTGGAGTTTCTGCTCTGACATGTACTCGAATGTAAACTGTGGGACCTTATATGGAAATGTGTGTTTCTTTCTATTTCATGTTCAATCAATCACTTAAAAAATTAAAAAAACAGGTGGACTCGAATAAAGTTGCAGAGACATCTCAAGGATGATCAAATGAAAATGGATCCACCTGAGCTCAATTTGGAGTGCCATAGCAAAGGTGTTAAATACTTATTGACAGAAGATAGTTCAGCTTTCCATTTTTAATGACTGTAAAAATTTCTAAAAACATGATTTCACTTTGTCATTATAGGGTATTTTGTGTAGATCGGTGACAAAAAATTCAAATTTTATCCATTTTAAATTCAGGCTGTGACACAAAAAAGTGACAAAAGTCAAGGGCTGTGAATACTTTCTGAAGGCACTGTATACAACTTGATACATATGAAACTAGAAGGGCACTTGGCAGAGCGCATAACTCTGCTACGCAATGCCTTATCCAGTACAACATATCAGGCCCAATAAATTTTTGAACTATCATGCTATATATGAGGCCCGGCGAGGAGGAGTGATGTAAGCGACATTTTTTTAATGATATGATGATGATAGGCTCAGATGATAGGGGAAGGGTTAAAATAGTGCTATATGGCATTAACTCCAAAATGGCCGATGTGACCCTTACACCACTCCTCGCGGCTCTTCATATCGTTTTTGGGAACAATTCTCAATGGTGAAAAATTACTTCAAAAATTAAAAATTTATCGTATCTGGATCTGGATTCCGATCTGCACCAAAATTGAATCAATTCATCCTTGTAACACACCCAACCTGTCTCCCAAGTTTAATTGGAATCTGTGCACAACCTTTTGAGATATCATGCTATTTGTCGTTTTAGCCAAATCTCTCAATGGTGAAGAATCACTTCAAAAATTATTGGATCCAGATTCGGATCTTCACCAAAATTTAATCAATTCTTCATCATCACACACCCAGAGTGTCCACCAAGTTTCTCCCAAATCCGTCAACAACTTTTTGAGATATCATGCTATATATCATTTTTTGGCTCTATCTCTTAATGGTAAAGAATCACGAAACAAATTCTTACAGCCGGATCCGGATCTTCACAAAAATCCAATCAGTTCATCCTTGTCAAACACCCAACATGCCCACTAAATTTCATCCAAATCCATCTAAAATTTTTGATATGTACTACATACGAACAAACAAACAAGAAATATGTTGTGCATAGCACGATACTTGTGAAATCCAGAAAACAAATTTGACCTCAAAAATAATTGGAGGTTGAATTCAGTGACCTGATATGCAAATTATCTTCAAATTTGAAGTCAATTGGATGAAATTGACAATTTTAAAAAATCGGCCTGTATTGACCTTTTAGCCTATGTTGACCTAAAAAAAATAATTGGTGGTTGAATTAAATGACCAAATATGAAAATCCTCTTCAAATTTCAAGTCAATCGGATGAAAATTGACAATTTTAGAAATTTAGCCCATGTTGATTTTTTTGGCCTATTTATTTTGGCTGTCAGACTGCCACCTCAAAATAATTGGTGGTTGAATTCAGTTACCTGACTTGCAAATCCTGTTCAAATTTCTGGTCATTTGGATGAAAATTGAGGATTTTAGAAATTTGAGAAATTTGTTGACCTTTGACCTATGTTGAGCTTTTGAGCTCAAAAACAACACACTTCTTGTTTATGATGAACTCAATCTACCACGTGGTGAAGTTTTGTGAAGATTGGTTTAAAAGACAAGTAACCTGCAGGCGATAAACATAAAAACAAACAGACAGACAGAATAACACACGCAACCAACCAATATACTTGAAAAATCTTCGATTTTCACAACAGACAGATAGGAATAACTCATGCATCCAACCAATATACACAACATGGCAAAGGTATGTGGACACCTGCTCGTCCAGCATCTCATTCCAAAATCATGGGCATTAATATGGAGTTGGTCCCACATTTGCTGCTATGACAGCCTCCACTCTTCTGGGAAGGTTTTCCACTAGATGTTGGAATATTGCTGTGGGGATTTGCTTCCATTCAGCCACAGGAGCATTCGTGTGGTCGGGCACTGATGATGGACGATTAGGTCTGGCTCGCAGTCAGCATTCCAATTCATCCCAAAGGGGTTCGATGGGGTTGAGGTCAGGGCTTTGCAGGCCAGTCAAGTTCTTCCGCACCGATCTCAACAAACCATTTCTCTATGGACCTCGCTTTGTGCACGGGGCATTGTCATGCTGAAACAGGAAAGGACCTCCCCAAACTGTTGCCACAAAGTTAGAAGCACAGAATCGTCTAGAATGTCATTGTATGCTGTAGTGTTAAGATTTCCCTTCACCGAACCATGAAAAACAGCCCCAGACCATTATTCCTCCTCCACCAAACTTTCCAGTTGGCACGATGTATTCGAACAGGTAACGTTCTTTTGGCATCCGCCAAACCTAGATTTGTCCGTCGGACTGCCAGATGGTGAAGCGTGATTCATCTCTCCAGAGAACGCATTTCCTTGCTCCAGAGTCTAATGACGGTGAGCTTTACATCACTCCAGCCGGCGCTTGGCATTGCGCATGGTGATCATAGGCTTGTGTGCGGCTGCTCGGCCATGGAAACCCATTCTTCGAAGCTCTCGACGAACAGTGTTTGTGCTGATGTTGCTTCCAGATGCAGTTTGGAACTCGGTAGTGAGGGTTGCAACTGATAACAGACGATTTTTCTGCGCTACGCGCTTCAGCACTCGGCTGTCCCATTCTGTGAGCTTGAGTGGCCTACCACGTCACGGCTAAGCTGTTCTTGCTCCTAGACATTTCCACTTCACAATAACAGCAATGACAGTTGACCGGGGCAGCTCTAGCAGGGCAGAAATTTGACGAACTGTCTTGTTGGAAAGGCGGCATCCTATGACGGTGCCACGTTGAAACTCACCGAGCTCTTCGGTACGGCCCATTCTACTGCCAATGTTTGTCTATAAGGATTGCATGGCAATGTGCTTGATTTTATACAGCTGTCAGCCATGGGTGTGGCTGAAATAGCCGAATCCACTAATTAGAAGGGGTGTCTACATACTTTTGGTCATGTAGTGTCCTTGAAAAATCTTCAATTTTTGCAAGTAAACAGACTGACAGATAGAGTAACTCACGCAACCAAGCAATATACTTGAAAAATCTTCGATTTCCGCAAGTACAGTAACAGCCAGACAAACAAACAAACAAACAGACAGATGGAGGTGAAAACAATTTCCTTTCACCCTTGGTGGCGGAAGTAAAAACACGTTCGCTTTTGAGGAGAGCGGAGGGATTTTGGGGGGGGGTGTGCACCCCTCCACCCCCTCTTCCCCTGCCTTGTGAAATGTCTTCAAATTTTACTCCTTTCATGGAAAAGTGGGTTAAAATGGGCCAATAAAGAAATTTCTCATTCCTGAAAATTTTAAAGTTACAATATTTCTAAATCTGTTGTTATTTTTGATGTCTAATTAATGATGTCCAAGGGCAATGTAAACTCAGCATAAAATCAAAATTCGCAAAGTGCAAAAATGGCCCCGTTTGCCCCATTCCGGAAGCATAATGGGACAGTTTTACCTTTTTGTTCGTTTCGGGCCAATGTTACTGATTCTCCTTTTTACATGTCCTTCTAAGGTAGACTTTGGGATACCATTATTACATGCAGCTTCTTTAATGCCAGGTTTATTTCATATAATAGAATCTATTGTTTATTGAAGAATCTCCTTGGACCATGTTTTCCTTTGTGTCGTTCTTTTATACCTCTGAGCCCTATTACTTTAATCATGAATGCACTCTGGGAAAAGAGAAAAATAACGACAAAATCATTGCAGGAATTTTAAAGGACATGTAAAAATACAATGAAAATACAAGTTTCCCATTTTTGTCCCTTGAGCAGTTTCCTTTTATTTTTTATTTTTTTGCTAAAATTCTATAATTTTCAAAATGTGAGCACATGATTTACTTGATACCATTTTCTTACCTAACACCTGTTGCATCAAACACAATACTTACTTTAATATTTACACACAAACAGATGAATTTTCAAAAGTTAAGTTTCAACACCATTGCAATTATTCAAAGGTGACAATTCGAAAAATTGATGCAAAATATTTGTGAAGACAATGATCAAGGAACCTTGGTTTTGGACAAAGAGTGAATGTTACTTTGCATACACAGTGCACTTGCTTGATGTCACTGACACAAATCGTTTTATTTATGAAACCTTCCCTTTAAAACCCTGGGTCAAATTTTGCCCCACTTTCAACTACTTATTTGGGCACAATTCACAACACAATCGTTAACTGCACAGCCAAACCAAACAACCACTTGGCAATACTCGGAAAGAATAAAAAGTACGATAAAAAACACTCCACCATGGTCCTCAGGACTCACAATGCCTGTTATCATGCAAGTAATTGCCATCTGTTCAGTGTACTTCAGTTGCATGTGTATAAAAGTAAGCATGCTATTTTGTAGTTAAAGCAAATGCCAATTGACAAACCATACTGGGCAAACATCGTGGTGTAGCATATGGAGATCCGCGACATCACGATGCTTGCCAGGCTTACAAGCAGCTGCCCTTTTATCACCAAAAAAAAAAAAAATCCTCCAACTCCAACAAACCGACACGCAATGCAGTATCGTATACAGTGCATGCGACCACAAAGCTCACATCGACAAAGGTGTACATCTTGCAGCACTGACAAATTCTCGTATTTCAAAAGCAATCTTAATTATGCCCATACTGATGTCCATCGTACATTTCTGTGGCATATCCACCCGAAGGAATTGTAAGATCTAACGATGCAAATTTTTGTAATCAGCGTCTTAATCCACATTCTGCTCATCCATCTCGTTTCTGGGATTTTACAATTTGCTGTGCAGTTCAACAGAAATTTTGAATATTTTTCTTAAATTACATGTAAAACTTCCTTTACATCACAATTATAGTCGACGAGCCAAGACCCATGTTCAAGACGAAGGGGTAAACCATTAGGTAGAAAATTTAAATGCTACCATGAGCATTCGCCAGGAACTATGTTGATATGGCAAATAATACTTTTTTTCTATGAAAGGCCATTATGTTAACTGAGGGGGTAAGCTGTTAAAATTTGATGTAGGAGTAACATAAGTGTCAATATATTGGCCAATATTCAACCAATTTTCAATAGTAGGATGCGAATAGATTTGTCGTCGAATAAATGAGGCAAAAACTTTAAAAACAATTAATAGGAAAGTCATAGAGACAACAGCAAAGGTGTAATTCTAGCTGAGTGCCAGCAATCACTTGCTTGTTAAATTTATAATGTACCCACCCTCCACATACCCACATCCATCATCACTTGAAAACTTATTATCTCCACTTAAGATGAGAAATGATTAAAGCTGTCAAGTGGTGCCATTACCATAGAAACAGGGATAAACAAATATAACCTCAATTTGTTATGGTTACTTTAAAAATGTGGAGCAGATTTGTGACAAAGATTGTCATATCTGGAAAAACATGAAAATTGGTTCACAGCTTTACTGATTTTAAAATCTATGAAAAGAAGATTTGCAAGCATATGTCTTCACTGAAAATCCCCATTTTTCAGTAATGTATTCATTTTTTTTATTTTAAAAAATTGTAATTTTACATTGGTGTGAGTAATCTAAAGGAAAAGCATAATATGAGAGTTTTGAACCGACTTCAAATATTGACAAAATAAAGCCCTGTAGTGTACGGTACTGACGTCATTTACAACATTTTCGACAGTGACAGCAGATTTTGATGAATTTTGAAAACATTCAGGACAATTGTTGTGAAGTGGAACTATACACCATAATGGGTTTGCCACCCTAGAGTTATGAGCTAACAATGCATGTACAAAAATGCCTGTACACAACATGCAACTGTTCTGTAAATAATTGTTGCTGCACAAAACATTTAAAAATGTATCCTGGAAGTTGTGTGATTTTAGCGATTTTTGTAAATTGCAGACAAGTTGCAAAAAAAAAAATCAAAGCAATGATCTATTTTCTGCAACCTCTGTGACTTACTTGTCGCGTAATAACCACTTTGTCACAGAGTCTGGTGGAATTGCATACAAATTAGGGACAATCAGTGAAGGTAGGTATGCACGTTTAAATTGACAGTCACACAAATAGCAGTGGCCAACATTTTTCTTTGCTTTAAAGGCCAAAAGGAATATTTTTCATCTGTCTTAATTCTGCTTGTCTTAAATTCTGTTTGGCTCCTTTTTGGCGAATGATGTACGAACTCATATCTGAGACCACTTTACATTTCTTTTGGTTCCCAATGACAAAATTTCAAGGGATTTCATGCCAAGATAGCAAAGATAAAATAAAATAAATTAGAAACTAATAAATAATTTTTCAGAAATCAAAAGAATTACTTAGAAATTATGCAGAACACAGAAATTATCATTACCTGTTGCGTGTGGAACTTCTATAATAATTAAAAAAAACACAACCCATAATCGTGCTTTCCTTTTGATTGCTCACGCCAATCTGATATATAAAAAAATTAATGAGGAAAAACGATGACGTGACTAAAAACGAGAAGGGCATTAGGTGGAGCGCAGACCTCCACCAAGCAATGCTTCATCCATGAGAACATATCGGGCCCAATACATTTTTGAAATATCATGCTATTCAGAACTATATCATTTTTGACCCAATCTCTCAATGGTGAACAATCACTTTAAAATTAAACAAGTCTGGAGACGGCGATGGTTCACGAGTGGTATTTGACGATGTAGATTGCTTAAGAAGTCAAGGATGAGACAATGTGATAATGTTTGACCAAGTTATACAAATGATCAACATGATGTGATAAGAGTGACAGGTTATTAGCTGCAAAATGTCGAAAACCCGGTTTCGTTCAACAACTTTCAAAATTTGACCTTTGCATAACCTTTAAAGGTCACAAAACAATGTTGTGGACATTAAAATAAGGAAACAGGATACGTGCTATAGCTTATTGGAGTTAGTTCGTGGAAGAAGGTCGAAAACACGGTTCGATACCCACAACTTTGAAAATTTGACCTTTGTGAACTTTAAAGGTCAAAGGTCAAGGATTATGACCTTTGGTGCAAAACTTCCTCTGGAACATTCCAGGAACAATATAACGTCATATAGGCTATATGGCATTTCACACTCCTCGGATTATTATCCATACTTTGATGAAATCAGCGTAAAAACAAAGTTAAAGGGGGCGCCACGGGCAAGGTGTTCGAGATAGAGAAAAATGGTTTGAAGACTTTAGGTGGGGAATGACCTCAAGATTATGCATAAAAAATATTGTCTTCCTAACTGTCAAAGTTTGGGCGGTCGTATTATTTTTATGTCAAAATTCGCAATTTTCTAAGTTTGTGACCTTGTGACCTTGACCTTGGGATGAAAATGAAAAATCGAGCTCCGTGGGGCTATGCAGGTGCCATTGGGCTAACCAAATACCGAAACCCCTGTCAGATTCGACAAACCCCCGAGGAGAAGATGCAAATTGAAATTGGCTACCCCCTAAAAACACATGTTTTTTTGGGCGTGGCTCCGCCCATAATGGGCGCACCACGCCCATTCTCAGGAAAACACAACTGGATCATGATATAAACCTCCCACCAAAATTTTATCAGGATCTAATCAAAACCCACGGAGCTATGCTCGGGACAGGCAGACAGACAGACAGACAGACAGACAAACAAACAGACAGACAAGCCGGTAGGCGGACATGGGTAGTCGGCCGTTGCTAGGCAATGGAGGGGTCCATAGCAACGGTTCTTTCTCACACATAACTAGGACATACCATGAACCTACCATACCAATTTCATATATATCTGACTCGTAGTCTCATAATGAATTTCGTTTTTTTATTGTTTTCGACCAGGGTTCATTCAAAGTCTATCTTCTCCGACAGTTTTCAAAGGATCTGGCTGGAAATTTTTGACATTATGGCTGAATGTACTGCCCACAGTCGCTCGTGGCCCGATTTTTGATTTTCGAAAAAAATTAATTTTCGATGATTTTTCAAAAATTTCAAAGACCCGTTGCGAGGCAACGGTGGTGTCCATAGCAACGGTTCTCATTTGCACACAACTAGGTCATGGTATGAACCTACCAACCAAGTTTCATCGAAATCGCCATTGTATTAACGGAGCACTGGACTGAACAGAGGGACAGACAGACAGACAGACAGACAGACAGACAGACAAACATATCGACGGAAATACTGATAATAAGGGTAGGAAAAAAAAAATCTCAAAAAAAACTTTTGAGATTTTTTTTTGCCACTCGATCGACTACCCAACAGACAGACAGACAGACAGACAGACAGACAGACAGACACACACCAATAACGAATATAGTGGTCACTTATTTTTTCATGAAAGTTTTTTTTGTGAACCAATAATTCTCGTATCCAGATCCAGATTCGGATCTTCACCCAAATCGAATCGATTCATGCTTGCCACACACCCAGCATGCCCACCAAGTTTCATCCGAATCCATCATCAACGTGTTTGAGTTGTCGTGCTTTTTATTAGTTTCGCCTCATCTCTCAATGGGGAAGAATCGCTTAATTATTATCGGATCCGGATCCGGATTAGGATCTTCACCGAAATTGAATCAATTCTTCCTTGTCACACATACCAAACCTGTCCACCAAATTTCATCCGAATCCTTCAACAACTTTTTCAGATATCCTGTACACAACAAACAAACAGACAGACAGATGGGTGAAAACATATCCTCCTTCCACCTTCGGTGGCGGAGGTAATGAACGCACAATTTCAGTGGGAATTCATGTTCACACAACTTGCTTCCATGGATTTTGGACTCAGTACATGTGAAAAAAAAACAACCTGTGAATAAATTTTCATGCTTTTTTTATGTGTGAATGTCTTTGTCACAAATCTGGCATGCAATTTCAAAGAGACCCAAAACAAGCTGAAGGTATCTTGTTTATCCCTGTTTCTATGGTAACGGCACCAGTTGACAACTTCAATCATACCTCATCTTAAAGTGGCAATAATATGCTTTGAAGTGATGTGTGACATGGGTGTGTGGAGGGTGGTTACATTAAGTGAACTGGTATCACACGTTTGTTACTGGCACGTGACCTTTTGACCTATAGTGACCTCCTGTCTCTTTTTCGCACCGATTGATGACTTTATGTAGCATCGGGAAATACTCTGAGATGAAGCCATTGACACTTAAAAATTGGTTGAATATTGGCCAATGTATTGACTTCCAATATTTAAACAGGAAAAGCTGACAAACAGGGTGTCATCACACCATATACCCTTATCTTGTATAAAGGCCTGTAGCACAAAACTGCACAACTTGCAGCAACTACATCCACTCTGGATATGTCCCACATGTATGTGCACAAGGCATGTTAGCACCTCGATATTTCTACATGATGGATTACCCTGATGCCTTCATTAGCTTCCAATTTAAATCTTCAGTCTAGACTAATAAATAATGCGAATTGTGAAATTATCAAATTTATTTTTGTACGTCGACAAACATAATAGTGGGGCAATGCTTGGAAACGCTATCCACCTGCAAGTTGTGCATTGGTGAAGTGCTTACCTCAACATGACCATGCAGGGTTGGAATGATGTCTCTGTATTACCTACAGTGATGAAGAATAAGGAAGAGCTGGTTCACTCCGAGCATCACAGGAAGAATATGGACCCCAACAATCAATTTTTCATGATAATCCATCTTTGACCAAATAAATCATGGACATGGCCCTGTAAGATAATGAGACATTGACAGACACAAGCCATATAGCTCGAGGCATGTTTTAAACAGTATAATAAATCCTTTAGGAGTTCATGGTACTCTATTCTCTCTGACTACACACACACGGTGCAGCGTGTCCACATGCTGATGACGCTATGCAATCAATGTGAGGAGCCTTTCTCAGGCCAAAGTCAGAACCATGTGGGACCTCGTTCCTCAAAGAATGCAGTGTGAAACACTGCTCAATAAACTCTTTGCCAAAAGGGATTATATCTTCTCTTTTTTTTTTTTAGTCGAGGCCAACCACAACCCATGCTGCTCTGGCAATCGCTGAGCTCAGTACGATTTCTTCACTTCCCACAAGAATGGAATCATTAGAAACTGTCATCCCGGCTGGACGTTTATAAATCAAGGATTAAACCATCTGTTTTTTTAAAACAGATGTTAAATTCTTTATCGTATTTTATTACACCTACTTAAGACTTCAATATCTCAGTTATATTACAAAAAAAAATAAGAAACCTCAGTGATGACACCCCAATTCCTACTAAATGGTTGAATGAAGAATCGGCCATTCCACAATTTGGGACATCACCTCGTCGCTTGAGCTGCCAGCTTGAGGCTCGAATAATATCTTCAACTGCAAATAAATTAATAATGTCCAGCGAAAGATCTATGCATAAAATTTCCATTTGCTTAGGATGCAAGGTTTATTTTCCCAATCCTTCCTTAAGTCTGAAACTGAAAAATTCAATAGAGCTACAGGACATTTCAGTACAAAAATAGTTGAATCGAACAAAGTACCGTAGAGACTACGGATGCTCATCGACTACGGAGTTAGCTCAAAAAGTCAGTCAAGAGTCCTACAAATGGCTAAAACTATGACTGCTCGAAGAAAGCCAACACTGTATCTACTTCGCTATTAAAAATGTATAGCAACCTCAGAACCAGTAAAATATTGTTGTAGATTTTCGCCCGTTCAGCGTGCGGACGACCGCCCTAGCCCAATTGCGGCCGCGCGCGCCCACCAAATGTGCAATCTAGTCATAGCTTCCAGATCAACGCCGAAACCCAGCGACAGGTGTTTTTATTACACCACAAACTTGTCAATGCTCCGCCCACGCACTACAGGGTTGATCGCTGAATTATCGATTTACCTAATTATTCGCGCGGACAAACTAACGAGAGTTTGTACCTCGACGAGGCCTGCACCAAAATGAGCCGCTTAAGTGGCTCGTTCCGTATGCAAATGCCGAGCGGTTTTAATTCGCCAGATCCCGTCGGACCAGATTATTTTATCGGCTTTGTAATCAGCCAGCTAATATCCCGAACGCAATTATGGCAGTCAATGTAGGAAGGGACGCAATGAGCAGGTGACATTCAACAATGGGGGCATTTATTTCCACTCGGCACGTAAGCAGTCAATGGGGGGATGGGGACAGGACACGAGCAAAAAGCCTACAGCCGATTCCTATGATCATTTTCAGCACACACTTATAACAATTCTACTTAACCAGACTGGCGCCACAAACAGACACACACGCAGACAGAGATGGTGGCAATTGCCTTTATTATTAATACCCCCAGCTCGGAGGGAAGGTGAGCTGGAGGTCACGGTCTACTTTGGACCTGTCCTTGATGACGAAGGCAGGACAGGACGACGTCTCCAGACCAGCTCGATGAGCCCCCAAGACCAGCACGACGAGCCCAGCAAGACAACAACCACAGTGGTGACCAGCAACGCCACGACGTCGACAACAACAGGAGTGCCCGCCGGCTCACTTCGCTTCCTCCCTCCCTTCTCTCCTCCTGGGTGGCTCTGGCTTTGTCTGGCTCTGTCTCAGAGGATTTGTCAATCTCTTCAGAGCTCCTGTCGATCTCACAGACCGACCCATCGATATCCTCAGAGCTCTCTGTCTCCTTCACAGACCGACGTCCTCCTGCGCATGCGCCCCCCACACACCCCCTCCCACCCGCCAAATCGAGCGGCAAACCCTGCGACCGGCCAGGCGGAGGTGCGAATCCAGGCGAGGGCGATGCGGTGCGGTCGCCGGCGACGCTGGCGGTGGTGCAACCCCGAACAAAAGGGAAACCCAACCATTATAACAAACTGCAGCGCAGGAACATTTAAATACCCGTTAGACTAGGGGAAAGGGCTATCTATAAAACACGTACTTACCAAGATAACTGAGCTAAAGGACCTGAATGTTGAGTGCGATAGCTTTCCAAATCCGCAACAATATTATGCTCTCAAACTCCACCTTCATCTTGGAGGCAAGCAAAATATCTCAGAGGTAGATATATCTCTCTTTTATTTTCAGCTCTATAGTCTGGGTCACATTTACAACCTGAATACAAACTAACTAACTGGTGCTTCAAAAGTACACTGTGGCCTCAAAAAGTGGGTCAGCCCTTGGGTGGGATGTGGAGGAGGGGATGATGCCGGAGGGTGGTTCCGTAGCTCAAAGTACGCAGAGAATACACTTTAAAAGTAATCGTTTCACGAAAAATGAGGATGGGGACTCAGTAAGCAGAGCAATGAATAGCTAGAACGAGCAATCAAAGATTGCATACTCCGGCCCGTACTTGTCTTGTGTGGTTTTATAGTACGTATTTTATAGACATACTCACATTCTAATTGTAACGTACTTACTTTACAGATGTACTCACATTCTTATCGTACATACTTTATAGAGGTAATCGGTCAAAAATGATAACGTGTACTACTGGCTACGACTCGGTGGTGTTTTTGGCCTATGTTAGCACATTGTAGGTGGACAAACAAAGAACAAAGACGTCTTGCACAGCATGATACTTGTGAAATCCAAATAAACAAAAGTTTCCATGGAAATAACAATTTGGTAATTTGGAAAATTTGACCTATCAAGTGTTTTACATGATGGAATGTGCATCACAAATTTGGTTGATACATTTTCTAATTGCCCTCTAATCGATGTTTTACATGTTTTGGATGACATGACCTTGACTTTTGACTTATTTTGACCAGATTTAAAACACATATACAGAACACCACATACAAATAAACTGTATAAGTTTCAATCTGATAGCTTGAAAAATTCCTGAGGTTTGGCAAGAATAAAATGACAAAAATATCCCATTTGATTATAATGCGGTGAAATTGTTGTCATGGACACCGTTTACTTTTTGCCACGTGGGACTTTTCCCGATGCCACTAACCCTAAAAACAAGAAAGAGAAATTTAATTATTTTGTGCCCACTTAGTTGAGCAATGGGGGAGGGGGCTTTTGATTTTGACTGGTGACCCTCAAGTGTTGTTGCATAAAGCCCTCAGACAGAAAGTCTAACGGGTCTTTTTAGGGTCTTCCGGGATGAAGCATTCTATAGGTTCTACAGGGTCCAGAGGGGCCTAAAGGGTCTTAAGGGTCTTAGGGTTAAAAAGAGTGGGAAGATTCTTAGGGGTCTTGAGGGTTCTTAAGGGGTCTAAAAGGACTTAAGGGTCTAAAGGGTCTTAAAAGGTCTTAAGGGTCTAACAGGTCTCAATGGTCTTGCAGGGTTTTAGGGTTATAAAGGGTCTTTGGGGTCTTAAGGCTCTTAAAGGGTCTAAGGGTTATCAAGGGTCTTCATGGTCCAAAGGTTCTTGGGGGTCTTCGGGGTCTAAAAGGTTTTATGGGTGTTAAGGGTCTTAAAGGGTCTAAGGGTTATAAAGGGTCTTCGAGGACTTAAGGATCTAAAGGCTCTGAAAAGGGTCTTTGGGCTATTAAAAGGCTCTTTGGATTATAAAGGGTGTGAAAGGGTTTTAGGGGTCCAATGGTTCTTGAGGGATTTTAATGGTCTAGTGGGTTTTGAGGGGTCTCCATGTTATAAATGGCCTTGAGGGTCTTAAAGGGTCATAGGGTTACAGGGGGTCCTCAGGGTTTAAGGGGTCTGAATGGTGCAAAGATTTAAAGGGTCTTAAAAGGTTCAAAGTATATAAAAGGTTTAAAATGGTCTAAAGGGGTCTAAAAGGTGTAAGGGCTTGAATGGTCTACATGTCCAAAAGGTATTTTCCAATGGTCTGGAATTAATAGAGGTTTTTCATTGATACATCAAATTGTCCATTTCATTAAGATTAAAATTGACGATCTTAATCAAAGTTCAGGTCAATCGGATGAAAATTGATTATTTTAGAAGTTCGACCTTGAGTTAACCTTTGTCTTAAGAGGTTTATGTGTAAAAAGGCGACTTAAGGGTTGCTGAGCCCCGTCCGTTATGGGGACTCGGGCTTGAGACAATGTCCCACAAACGTGGAATTCCCAGAAAGTGCGAGTTATCAGTTTGTGTTGACTAAGTCCCTGCCCTTTGTACACACCGCCCGTCGCTACTACCGATCGGACAATTTGGTGAGAACCTCGGATCAGCGCCTACATGGGCCATCCATGATACACGTTACATGTTGTCATTGTGTCGGCTCATGCCAGTGCACCGAAAAGATGAGCGAACTTGATTGTCTTGAGGAAGTAAAAGTCGTAACAAGGTCAAGGCTCAGTTAAGGCTTAAAAACAACTTAAGGCTCAGTTAGTAGGATAAAAAAAAGAAGTCACCTTTTGACCTCAAAAATAGTTGCTTTCCCAATTCAGTGAGGCACGATGCAATTGCTGTTTAAAGTTCAAGTTAATAGGATGAAAATTGTTGATTTTTCAGGTGAAATTTGTTGATTTTAGAAGTTTGACCTTGAGTTGACCTTTTGAACTTTTCATCTCAAAAATTGTTCCTTTCCCAATTCAGTGAAGCACGATGCAATTGCTGTTTAATGTTCAAGTTAATATGATGAAAAATGACGATTTTTCAGATGAATTTTGATGATTTTAGAAGTTTGACATTGAGTTGACCTTTGACATTTTGACCTCAAAAATAGTTTGTTTCCAAATTCAGTGACCTAATATGCAAATCCTGTTCAATGTTCAAGTCATTCGGATGAAAAATGCTGATTTTAGAAACCTGACCTCAAGATGACCTCTGACGTTTTGACTTTAAAATCAATCGGCTTCTCTCTGGTTAACACCTCCATTTGTGGATTTCAGGAGGTGGAACCCAGAACTCAGAATCTTCACCTCCTATTTTTTGGTAAAAGATCATGATTCATGAAACAAACTGTGAAGTTTTGCTCTCATAGCCTCGTTCCAAGGACTCTTCAAAATCTTCACTGAACCTCTGACAGCCTCCCCTAGTAGCTCGTTTGTAGCGATATTCCCCGGAAGGATTTTTAAGGACTCGGTCAGGGTTTTCTTCATCATTCTTGTAGCTCCAACTATCACTGGTACAATTTCAGCTTTCGTCAATTTCCACGTCCTCTTGACCTTATTTTTCAGATCCTGGTATTTGGTCATTTTATTAATTTCTGTGGCATTTAGTCCGAAGTTATTGGGAACTGAAACCTCGATAAACTGCCGATTTTTCCATTGTGTGTTTCAGCACCATGTCTGGACGCAATGCTTCGTTTTCAATATCCATACTTGACGGGATCATCTTGTCATTGTCATACGTGAGCATTACTTGGTCATTTTCAAGGATCGGATTTGGTTTGTTTCCATGATTGTTCTCGGACTTGGGACGTTGAAATGTTTACACATGTGCCAGTGGATTACTCTGCAGACGCTATAATTTATTTTTGTGTACAGCTGTTCTGACATGAGTTTTTTTACATCCCAAAACCAGGTGGCTGTTACTTTCTATTTCTTCCCCACAAAACCTGCACTTGTCTGATTGGCTCAATCCCGCCATTTTCTTCAAGGCATTTGTGTAATGTCCTTGGTCATGGGCATTGATGATGACCCATCTCCATCTCAACTAATTTTACCTCTACTTAGCCATTCCAAAGAGCCTTCTTAGTCGCTCCCTGTCCTGTCAAGCTCTTTTTATTTTTTAATCTTCCTGCTGTTTTGTAATCTTCCGTTTGATGGAGTATATCTGCTGAGATTTATTTTTTTTTATTTTCGTTTTTTTATTTGCAATCATTGGGTCTGTGTTTGTTTCTATTTCGTTTTACTGTGTAGTATCCATAATTTGCACCCGTTTTTTTGGAAGCTTGTTGCGAAATGGATTCGGAATCCCTTTTCTGGTCTGTTGTTTTCTTGCTCGTATATAAATGTCATCTGGTAGTCTGTTGAGCTTTTCACATACTCCACTAGCCCTACACACGATGTCCTGTACACTTGGTTAAGCTCGATCAAACCATCTCCTTCTCAGTTGTGACCTCGACAAATTGGTAAAGCTTCATGACGATCAGTTTAGAATTGTAACCTGTAGGCAACTGACAGACAGACAGACAGACAAACAAGAAATATGTCATCCATAGCACATTACTTGCAAAATCCATGAAACCAATTTAACCTTAAAATAATTTGTGGTTGAATTCAGTGACCTGATATGCAAATCCTCTTCAAATTTCAAGTTGATCTGATGAAAATTGAGGATTTTAGAGTTCTCACCTAAGTTGTTGACCTTTTACCCTATGTTGACCTCAAAAATAATTAGTGGTTGAATTCAATAATCAAATTTACAAATCCTCTTCAAATTTGAAGTCGATTGGATGAAAATTGAGAATTTTAGAGATCTCACCTCGGTTGTTGATCTTTGGCCAATGTTGACCTTTTGTCCTATGTTGACCTCAAAAATAATTAGTGGTTGAATTCAATGACAAAATATGCAAATCCTTTTCAAATTTGAAGTCAATTGGATGAAAATTGAGGATTTTAAATATCTCATCTCAGTTGTTAAATTTTTGGCCAATGTTGACCTTTTGTCCTATGTTGACCTCAAAAATAATTAGTGGTTGAATTCAATGACAAAATATGCAAATCCTTTTCAAATTTGAAGTCAATTGGATGAAAATTGAGGATTTTAAATATCTCATCTCAGTTGTTAAATTTTTGGCTAATGTTGACCTTTTGTCCTATGTTGACCTCAAAAATAATTGCTGATTGAATTCAATGACCAAACATGCAACTCCTCTTCAAATTTTAAGTCAATGAGATGAAAACTGAGGATTTTAGAAATGTGACAAATTTTTGACCTTTTGACCTCAAAAACAATAGGCTTGTTACTTTTGAGAAACTCTACCAGGAGGTGAAGTTTCATGATGATTGGTTTAAAATTGTGACCTGTAGGCGGTTGACAGACAGATAGACAAACAGACACAATAACAAAAGTCGACCAACCGATATACTCGCAAATCTTCAATTTTGCAGGTACCAAGCCAGACCAAATAATATACTGTACTTGTGACTCTTCGATTTCGCAAGTAACAAACAAAGAGACAGACGGACCCCAATGAAATACCCACTCCTCTCGTAAGGTTAAGAATATTTCAGAAAATACCCAATCGGCACAGGCACTGAAGACGTAAACGATACCTCGCCTAAACCTTAAATTCAACATAATGTACAAAGACTCGATCAGGGACACAAGACAGACAAACAAGTAAAAAAGACATAGAATGTCATAGCCCCCATTGTTTTAGTAATTTTGCTGTATGGAGTTAAAGGGCTTGCCCATATTTATGTACAACTAAAATGGCCTCCAGTCTAACAGTCAGACATCTTTGATCAGATCACAAAATAAAGTGAGGGGTGCATGTATGCCATCATGTACTGTGCTTGTGCCAAGTTTGAACAAAATCAGACCATGCATGTCTCAGAAATGGTTGAGGACACATTTAAGAAACAAAATGGCCACCAGTCGGCCATATTGGATCTGATCTCGAAAACAAATGACATGCTAAATTAAGCCATCATTCTTTATCTGAACGCAAAGTTTTAACAACATCGGTAAATGCTTGTCCGAGAAATGGTTGAAGAACGTGTTCTACATCAGGTTTTTTTTACAACTGAAATGCCTGCCAGTCGGCCATATTGGATCAGATCTCGAAAAAAAAACATGACATGCAATATGTAAGCCATCATTCTTTATCTGTGTGCCAAGTTTGAGTCACATTGGTAAATGCTTGTCCGAGAAATGGTTGAGGACGTGTTCAACAAACATCAGGTTGTTTTTTTTTTTACAACTAAAATGGCCGCCAGTCAGCCACCTTGGATCTGATCTCAAAATGAAATGGCTGGCTTATGTAAGCCATCGTTCGGTATATGTGTTCAACGTTTGAATAAGGTCAGTATATGCATGTCCGAGAAATGGTTGAGGATGTGTTTGGCACCGGGTTGTTTTTTTTTACAACTGAAATGGCCGCCAGTTGGCCATCCAAGATCTGATGTCAAAAAAGGTGACGTGCATATGTATACAATAATGTGTTGTATTTCTGCCAAGTATGAATAATATCTGTCTCTACCTGTCCGAGATATGGTTGTGGACGCACAGACGCACGCACGCATGGACACGAAAATCAAGACCAAATCCATAAGCCCCTGTTTTGAGCTAAGTCCAACGGGGGCTAATAATGGACAAAATGGATTAGGCAAAAGTTTGTGGCCATCCCTTTGTGGTTGAGATGTCAGGTTGCAGCATGGCTGCACAGTTAAACTCTCTTGCACAGGTGTGGGCTTCTCTGACGGCTGACTCCTCCTGACTCTCAAACTCCCCTCAGTCATTTGCCTAGCAGATGGTAGCTGATGGCTTCAGCAGCCCCAACTCAAACTCCTCGTTGCTTCACTGCCCATGTGTCTGAGCTTCACTCCCCTGTTGCTACACTCGTTTTTTGCTTTCCTGATCATTGCTTTACTTGTTGCTTCACTCATCTGTGTCGAAGCTTTACTTCCCCACTGGCCCTGTGTCTGAGGACAGCTGCTCCTTATAGCCGAGGCACTCAACCTACTGGTGTGAGGCTTCCATCCGTGACAACATTTGCAACAAATTCTTACTGGTACAATTGCCACACCCATCTGAATGTGTTGTATTCACACACGAGGTCTCCCCATGAATGTGTTGGGAAAGGGGTGGGGAGCAGAGGGGGTGAGAGATCAGAATTGGAAAACGGGAAATGATGAAGAATTGCTAATTACGGAGGAAAAAAAAGAGACAGACACAAAGGGATGGTGTGACAAGGAGCTTTCTTGATATCCGATCCTGGCTGTTGCTAATTGGGGTTACAAACACTTGCGCAAACAGTCATTAAGAAGTAATTCAATGACAATTAACCCCTCATTAACCGCTATGTCATTTTCATAACTATATGCATGTAAATTAACCAACATGATCTTCCAGCCAAAGAAAGCTGCATAAATCAACGAGCAAAAGCTACACAAGATAAGTTCTCTGCTGTTTGAAACCCTACCCGGGTTACTCTACAGCTGCAAACATCCACGAGTAGTGCACACATGAGAATCCCAATGCTACATGCCCCTTCAGTCGCCATATCGGTTTCATCACCGGTTGGTGAGTCAGCAGCGACAGTGTAGACATAAATGCACACCACCGAGGCTCCCAAGCATGTACCACATGCAATACCAACAGCAGGTAACATATAAATAACAAGACCCAATCACATCTCTCACCCGTAATTGGAGGGCATAACAAATCAGCTATCAGCTAATTAATTACCCCAGGTAGCTAAGATTTCAATAAATTAACCCCCATGCTCTTCCAGATAAAGAAAGCTACATCGAACAACCAAGAAAAGCTGCACAAGGTGAGCCCTTTCCTGATTCAAACCCGACCCAGGTTCCTTTAGGCTGTTTCAAACCTAACCGGGGTTTCTCAAGATGGCCACCATAGGAGTTATTAAAAAAAAAAATGTAACCAACCAGATTTCTGCTATTTAAGGTACAGTAAAAAGATGGCAAAAACACAATGGTTCCAAGAATGTAGCAAAAAATTCCCCAACATCAAAAATTGCTACAAGCATGCATTGCGGCTTAATGGGCCTGGGCCTTGTTGTTCTCGCTCCCCAGAGTTATACTTCACCTCCCAATGTGCCCTGCATGGAGTCAATACAGAGTAGCTGAGGCCATGACAGCTACTTCGTGCACTCCTTGGATGGGTCAGGAGAAGTGTATTAATTATCAGAGACAAAATTTTAATCTATCCCAGTCATGACCTCATTTATCCTCTTTCATAATTATTGTTACAAGCAGGCTGTTTCCATATCACGACCCGAAAGGATGCTGATGCGGTTGTGAATTTTGCTCGTTTCACACCTACAAACAGCACACACTTCCTTTTCAGATTAGTGTGTACACAGTATGCCTCACTCACCTTTTTCCATGGAATTGAACAACAGGACTTTTCAGCATCTTTTTCAAATTAAACTGCGAACAAAAATACCCTCCCTCTCTTCTCCCCCCCAAAAAGAAAATAACAAGGACTACAGACAAGAAAGAATAGCAGGATAATGACAGGACGTAGGTGGCTGTATAATGCTGGAGAAGTTTATTTGATCCACACAACCGCTGTCAGCAAATGGTTATTGTGCAAGTCAGTGGCCAGCGCAACAACAATGCGAATTATAGTTTTGTTACTTGTGCTGTTTCACTGAATTGAATGCAAATGGTTTTTTTTTAAATTGTACATATAATACAAATACCTATCAATTTACATATTAAAAATCGATAAAATAAGACCCTTGAAGACCCTCAAGCGTGGCTTAGAGAGAGAAAGAGAGCGTACACATCTTTGAGTTTTCCAGCCTGGGTCATTTCAATGTAAAAAAATATTTTGGAGAAATTGTGAAACTCTAATTAAAAGGATTTTTTTTCACATGTTGTGACATTTCCCTCAAGTTTCATTCAGATCAGGAAAGTGACTTTGAATCTGCAGTTTTCCAAACTATTTGTGACATTCTAGGCATGTTCACAACTGGATGGCATGGTGGAGCGCTTTAATAAAACTCCATACATGAGCCTGCGGGTTTTTTTTTTTTTTACTCTTACAAATAAATAAAACAAAACATTGCCTCCCCAAATATCAATGAATGGAGTCAAAAATCTGAGGTACAGTGCTGGAAGAAATAATTACCACTCAATAATAATGGTAGTCCTTGTGGATGCCCTTGTGCAAAGAAATCCTCCTTGTGGATGTCTGAATTCCTCAACTTTTTGACGTCTATGGCTTATTACGCAAGGTTACTTACAAAAATGTACCTTATATTAATTCTTTACTGATTCTGCTATTTTTAATGCAAAATAATATAATTTATATAATACATAAACTCATAAAGTTTTTTTTGACTTTAACAAATGTTAAAGTTTTTTTTTTTACTTTAACAAAGTTTGTTTGACTTTAACAAATGTTTTGACATGTCCTCCTCTAAGTTGTGCACATTTATGGATACGTACGGAATAGTTTCTGAGTATAGACTGAAGTGTTTCCCGTGAAAGTGGAAATAACAGCTCGTTACAGCATCTTTGAGTTCAGGAATGTTCATTGGGTTATCCTTGAAAACATTTTCCATAACAAACCTGCACATAGGAAAGCCTAAAGGTGAGAGAGGTCAGGAGAACTTGGAGGCCAAGGAGATCCAGATGGGTGGAAATGAATGTGCCAGGAAGTGATTATTGAGACACTGAACGAACAAGCGAGAACTATGTGCAGTTGCTCCGTCCTGTTGAAAACCAAGCACCAGGAACGTTTCTCACATGACTCCAGAAAAATGTGTTCAACATGTGTACGTAACGTTACACATTCACAGGCACCCCTTCCTCAGTATCCTGATCTTCAAGAAAGGTATGGATCGTAAATGTGGTGATTACTGAGACCGCACCATATTGTTATTTTGGGGGAATGGAGAGGGAACTCAACAAAGTGTGCTGGTATCTCCATGTCCCAGAAACTGATAATTCTGTTTGTTTATGACACCATTCGAGTATACGACATTTGTCACTGAAAACTCTCATCAATGTTGATTCCTGTTTGATCAATAATCCTCGACTGAATCTCACACACAATTCATGACGTTGATGCTCATCATCTGAGGTTAACCTGCTGTTTCAATTGGATTTTGTGAGGGAAAACCGATCCGGATCAGACTTAAACACGCTAATGACACTGCTTTGAGACACTCCAATTTCATGTGAAATGTATCTTGTTGATTGTGTACGGTGACACGCAATCACTTTGCTAATTATTACTTGGTGAAATTTTTTTGTGCAAAGTATGTTGATCTGTCTGTATGTCTGTCTGTCTGTTTGTTTGTTACACGATTTTTGGCTACAGTTTTCAAGCAACTGTTCTGAAAAAAGATTTTTGTGTGTGTAGTTGACTGGCCAAGGACAGCAATGCTTAATTTTGGTGAAGATCCGAATCTGGATCTGGATATGAGAATTTTTTAAAGTGATTCTTCACCATTGAGAGATAGGGCCAAAAACAATATACAGCACAATATCTCAAAAGGTTATGGATAGATTTGGACGAAACTTGGTGGACAGGATGGGTGTGTGACAAGGACGAATTGATTACATTTTGGTGAAGATCCAAATCCGAATCCTGATATGAGAATTTTTAACTGATTCTTCACCATTGAGAGAGGGGGCTAAAAACGATATTGCATGAAATCTCAAAAAGTTGTGGACGAGTTGTGACAAAACTAGGTGGATGAGTTGGTTCGGTGACAAGAACAAGCCGATTCGATGTTGGTTCAGGTCCCGGATTCAGGTCCGACCTATCGGTGGGATGCAAAATGTGAACTGTTCAGCCGAGCGGTGGTGTGCGCTCTACCGAGTGTCGTTCTAGTTTTGGATATGTTGTATCTTGATGAGATCTACAAGAATCGAGCAAAATGGTATCTGTGGGTTTTGGATTTTTAGCAGATTTTTGAAGTTGTGCTTCTTAAGCATTCCAGCATTGCTTGTTGCCACTTTGGTGAGGTTAAAGTACCACACAGTCTTTAATGAACTGGCATTTTTCTTCATTGTTCCATTAGGTGTGGTTAATGATGTAGTAATAAGTGTGTGTGTGTGTGTGTGTGTGTGTGTGTGTGTGTGTGTGTGTGTGTGTGTGTGTGTGTGTGTGTGTGTGTGTGTGTGTGTGTGCATCCGTCCATCAGTCTGTCTCCTCCATAACTCCAAAACCATAAAATTAGTGGCATACAAAATGTAAACTGGTCAAAATGGCAGAGGTATGTTCTCTTGTTACGAATTTGGAAGTTTACTGCACTCAACATACAGATTACAGGTCCTATGGCTCAGTTATAGCTGTTTTTTTTTTATTTCCGGTTTTTGTCATGGGGAATGATGCATGCCGGGAGATAAAGGCATCGTCGGAGACATGAAAGATCCAAATAATATCAGACATGGTATATATTACCTCCACTGATTTTAATAAAGATATCTCCCGCATCATCAAAAAATAATTTTTAATCGTGATTTACATGATTTGATCGCTGTTCCCGAATCCAGGCTGAAGTCACCGGAAATTGCATATACAGTTTTGAACAAGTTACTGGTAAAGTCAGAAGCGAATGTAAGAAGAATACTACGTTCGCTTCGAGTATTAATTTTTTTACATGAGATCCTGTTCTAGGCGGTGTAGTTGTCGTTGTGAACGTAATGTTGAGGATTTTTTTTTTTTACAGATGAGATCCTGTTATAGGCGGTGTCGTTGTTGTGAAGGTAATGTTGACGTATAATGTTAAGGTGATTTTTTTTTTTTAGATGAGATCCTGTTCTAGGCGGTGTAGTTGTTGTTGTGAACGTAATGTTGAGGATTTTTTTTTTTTTTCAGATGAGATCCTGTTCTCGGCGGTGTAGTTGTCGTTGTGAAGGTAATGTTGAGGAACTTTTTTTTTCAGATGAGATCCTGTTCTCGGCGGTGTAGTTGTCGTTGTGAAGGTAATGTTGAGGAATTTTTTTTTTTTCAGATGAGATCCTGTTCTAGGCGGTGTAGTTGTTGTTGTGAAGGTAATGTTGAGGTAATATTTTTTTTAGATGAGATCCTGTTCTAGGCGGTGTAGTTGTTGTTGTGAAGGTAATGTTGAGGTAATATATTTTTTTTAGATGAGATCCTGTTCTAGGCGGTGTAGTTGTCGTTGTGAAGGTAATGTTGAGGAATTTTTTTTTTCAGATGAGATCCTGTTCTCGGCGGTGTAGTTGTCGTTGTGAAGGTAATGTTGAGGTAATATATTTTTTTTAGATGAGATCCTGTTCTAGGCGGTGTAGTTGTTGTTGTGAAGGTAATGTTGAGGTAATATATTTTTTTTAGATGAGATCCTGTTCTAGGCGGTGTAGTTGTTGTTGTGAAGGTAATGTTGAGGTAATATGCAGTCATGTTATCACGGTTATAGAAATGCACAAATAATTAATTTGATCTATAGTATACCCAATCACACCTTTATGACTAAAAAATTAACAACAAAACTAGAGAGAAAATACTCTCGCAGTTTTAAGTCTACCTAATTGTATAATAAAGATATCTCCCGCATCATGAAAAAATAATTTTTAATCGTGATTTACATTATTTCATCACTGATCCCGAATCCAGGCCGAAGTAACCGGAAATTGCAGCATCGAATGTAAGAAGAATTCTACGTTCGCTTCTAGGCTTTGCCTATTCCATATTATCGACGAGTAAATGTGGATAGATAGCTCCCTTTTCTTGTGTCTAACGGGAATGACGTGTGTGCGCTGCGGAGATTCGTTTACAACAACACGCCTTCACCTCGCTTCCTCACACCGACGCCATTGTCTACGTGCGTTCGACCACGTACGTGGGCGGACTTTCCTCGGCCACTAGAGCTCCGACTCCACCCCAGAGAGATGGAATGTTCCCCGCGACTAATGGGAGGCGAGACGTCTCAGACGGCGATCCTTCCCACGACACCCCAACCCGCAGGAGAAATGCAATATGAGGAATGCCAGGGCCTTGGAAACAGCGTCAGGGTTGGGCGACCGGGTTCGAGGTGCCGGAGATCGACTCGTCTGGTCTGGTCGGCTTGGCAGCGATCGGGTTCGAGGTGCCGGAGATCGACTCGTCTGGTCTGGTCTGGTCGGCTTGGCAGTGCTCGGGTCATCTCTCGTCTCGACCACCTGGCGTCCGACGCTTTTCCTCCGTTCCTGGTGCTTGGAGTGGAATCGTTTTGCGGGTTCGAATCCCGTCGAGCCGGATCGTCGAAGACCACACGAGGTGGACAGGTCCAAGCGCAGGCTCTGGTCTCCAGCTCCCTTTCCTCGAGCTGGAAGACTTCAATAAAGACCATTGGGGTCCATTTCTGTGTGTGTGTCTGTCTGTGGGCCCGTATATAAGTAGCAACTGTTAAGTGCATTTTGCTTGTACATTGACTGCATTTATCAATATTCGGATAACTCTTCCCTTACGTGCTCCCCTCATTTCCCTATTGTTTAATAAATATCCCCATTTGTGAAATGTACCAGCTCGATCGTGTCCCTTCCTCCATTGGCCAAGCGTGCTGCGTGTTGGAAAATTAGCAAGGCCGTTGCCGCTGTAACAGGAAATTTGGACCGACCGATTCGGTTATGCTCGACAGGTACTTTTAACCTACCATTGCCAGCGGGAAATGTGTGATTCAAATCGTCTTTTAACCATAATTTTTTTTAGCATTTTGACGAAAGAGTAGAAATTCCGAAATGGTTAACCGTAATTGTTCTGTCCTGAAAGTAACGTCCTCCTGCAGTTGGGTTACTCTTTATTAGGAGGTTGGTGGCAGGTTTTGCACTCCAGCCACTGTAAAACCCTCCATTCCGCAAAACACACAAACGCAAAAACAATATGAAAACCCACTCCGTGGGAGTACCCCCTGTGCAGCCTCCTTTCCTTCGCAGGGCAACTCACCGGATGACGGGATTGGGGCAAAGCCTTCAGGACCCCCAATCTTTGATGATAGGAGGGAAATCACGTGGTAGCATTCCCGGGTCAGATTGCGGGAGAGTGTGTCGGAGTGGTGCTGAGGTGTCGTCCACCAGATGGCAGTCTCCTTGGGTTAACCTGAGGCGGTCCCTTCGGGTGGGTGCCTGGAATATCCTATCCCCAAGAGGATGATCACCTGTCTCTGTGTGGGGGCCGTGTGGGGCCGTGGGCACAATGATTGTGGGGGGGGGGGGAAACATTTGGAGATTAATCAACAACTTAAATTATAACTGCTTTTTCATCAACAACTGAACTTGTATCTATAGATTTGGAAGATCCTGATCAGGAATGATTTGGCATATATGTTCACAAATTACAATTAAATCTGACAATGTGACAAGATGGACGGATTGTTATTGATATGTCTGGTGACTTATCTATGAGCTGATGACTTATCTCTGAGCTCATTCTAAAATCAAATCACAAAAATGCTGTTGCTGCAAGAGTAAGAGAGAGAGATGGACTAATATAAGAAAATAACAAATGACCCACTGTCATTATAGCCGATCAGCCCCGGTCCGAAATTTTGGTCACCGGTATCAAATTAGGGGAGAATGCTCATAGTGTTTTTTATGAAGGTATAAACCCCTAGAGTTGGAAAACATGTGATAGCATTGTGGCGGTGGCAGCTTTATGGGAGTTACAGCAATGCCAACCCTCCCGATTTCATCGGGAGGCTTCCGAAAATTCACCCAAACTCCCGCCCTTACGATCACTATCCTTATCCTCCCGAAATTTTGATATTTTTGCACTGTTCACTAATCAGAATGTACTAGTATGAGAATTGAATGAAAAGCATCGTCTGCTACGTATAGCATGTGGTAACTCCATAACGTTCGCTGCTACCAAATTGTACGTAAAAAATTACAAATTCAAATGAGGAGCAGCGAAACATTGGGTCTGGATCTTGCTTATGCGATCATGCACTGAGATTTAGTGCATGCGGTATGTGTGCAATACAGTGCATGCGGTATGTGTGCAATACAGTGCATGCGGTATGTATGCACAGTGTATATGCATGCGATACGCTCACTGCATGCATCTGGGCCCCGTACCAGCCCGGCGGTCACGACCACCGTGCGGTGTTTAACAGCCGCTAGAGTTCTACGAGTCGCGCTGCAGCTGTGGAACATCGACTTCGAAGTTACCGATGCTTCAAGCCCTCGATGTTGATTACGAAATGGCAGAAAAGAAGCTTACGAAGACCAAGAAATGGTCTCAGAAGTACAAGACCGAATACAGTCTCCAATACCCGTGTATTCGAAAGTCTGAAAGAGGAATTCATCATGCGTATTGTACAGTATGCAGCGTTGATATTTCAGTTGAGCACGGAGGTCGCGATGATATTCGGAAGCACGTTGGAAGCAAACGGCACACAGACATTGCAAAGGAGAGATCTTCGAGCACGAGTACCGGTACACTTCTGAATTATTTCACCAAACAAGGGACAAGCGAGGAAGAGGATGTTACCCGAGCGGAACTTCTCTTTAGTGGATTTATTGTGGAACATAACTTGCCCATATCAGTCTCAGATCATGCTGGACCTCTATTTCAAAAGATCTTTCCAGATTCAAAAGTTGCTTCAAAGTATGGATGTGCAAGAACAAAAACTTCAGCAATAATTGGTGAGTTGTCAAATGTTACTGCTTCATCTATTGCCGATATTGCTAGACTAGCTCCATTTAGCCTAGCTACAGACGGTAGCAATGACAGTGGTGAGGCCCAGCTATATCCTGTCCTGATTTCGTACTATGACAACAGTGCTGGGATTGTGAAGCAAGGTTTGCTAAGTTTGCCTGCGTGCAAACAAGATTCCACTGGAGAAAACATTTTCAAACTGCTTGATCATGAGTTCAGTGAGAGGAAAATTCCCTGGGGAAATTGTGTTTCCTTTTGTGCTGATAATGCCTCTGTCATGGTGGGCAAGCACAAAGGAGTCGCTGCTTATATCCACAAACAAAATCCAGAGTGCTACATCATGGGATGCCCTTGCCATATGATGCACAATACGGCCAAGAAGGCGGCTCAGGCCTTACCCATTGAATTAGATGACTTTCTCATCGATATTTACTACTACTTGGACAAAAGTAGTAAACGCGTCAAAGGAGTGAAAGCACTGCAAGAACTCTGGTGGCTGTCCCTTGGTCAGTGCCTAGACAGGCTGATTGAACAGTGGGAGCCACTTCGCCTCTTCTTCAAAGAAGAAGTACGAAGAAAAATGCAACCAACTGTAGCCAAGACTCCAACAACGAGCATGAAGGACGGCACTGTATCTACTGCCAGTACTGGCACTGCAGGATCAAGCACTAGTGGAGCAGCATTCACCACTACCACTGCAGTATCTGCTGCGAAGAAGACAGCAGGGACAGCACCAAAATCAATGCTGAGAGCAGGTAGCATCACCGGCCCTTCATCACGTTCATCTACAAAGCAGATCCCTTCAGAGTCGAGAAAGACTGTGATAGTCCCATCTACAGGCAAAGAAGGACCCAAGTTAAGTTCTGCTTTTGCCAAATCACTTGATAGAAGCTCAGCAAAACCTTCGAATCAGAGGTCTTCTTCCTTGGCTGCACCTACCTCAAGCTCTCTCCTCAAACGTAAAATTGGATCTGGTACTACGAGTCTGACCTCTTCTGCTGGCAGTAAACGCAAGTGTGATCGCCCTGCGGCTAAGTGTACTACGAGTTCTACAACTAAAAGCGCATCTTCCTCAAACACTGTGCAGGAATCTAGAGAAAAACGTGTCAACAGGATGTTCATGTCTCCACAAACAAAACTCTATTGTTTCTTCCTTCGATATGCTAACAAGCTTTTTGAGAAGGGGAATCTTCTGCTCCAAAGAGACGAACCCTGTATTCATCTCCTGCACGGAGTATTGAATGGTCTTCTGAAAGATATCTTCGTACGGTTTTTGAAACCATCGGTGTCATCGGTTGCTCTGGTAAATGTACCCTTCTCTGACAGAAATCATCAGAAGAATTATGAGGACCTCATGATTGGGAACGATGCCAAACTGTATATAAGGGAACAAAGGAGTCTCAAGAAATCCACCTTCACTCTGAGTGAGTCAGACATCCAAGGTTTCTTCAGTGCAGTTCACTCATATTATGTGAAAGCCTGCAATTACATCTTCAAAACCTGGCCGCTAGATGATGAATTAACCAAGCATGCTCAGGTGCTGGATGTTAAGCTACACCAAGAAGTGGGGTTTGACTGTGTGGAGTTTTTCATCAAGAAATTCCCCTGTCTGTTCAGTGGCGGTGATAGTGACATAGACAGTCTTGAGAGTGAATTCGCTCACTACCAGGCAGATGCCTCCATAGCTACAATTGCTACTGAGACAGTGAGAGTGGATGAGCAGTGGCATCGGATTTCACAGCTCACAGATCCCTGCACTGGTGCCAAGAAGTATCCTAATTTGAGCAAAGTGATGAAGGGAATCTTGGTCATTCCTCATTCGAACGCATCATGTGAGTGGGCACTCAGTCTTGTACGGAAGAATCATACTGAATTTCGTCCCAATTTGAGTGTCAAAACCCTGGAAGCTCTCTTAATTGAAAAACTAGCTCATAGCACCCCTTGCTACCAGAGAGAATACAGCAAAGACATAATCAGAAGGGCTAAAAGAGCCACACAGCTGTCACTCAGCAAAGCTGCCATGGAAAAAACAAGCAGCAGTAGTACCAGCCAGTAAGGTAAGAGAAATATTGCTTCTTTTGTGCTTTTTGTTAATCTTTGATTGTCCCCTAACTTACTAATATTAACATACATGTAACATTAAAAAGTGCACAATTTTCCCCTTTTTTTGTTCAAAAAGTGGGAATTCTTAACATGTTAAATGCTCCAAAATAGGGCTTAGAGGGCACTAGAGAGCGTCTAGAACCCCAGAGCTTCCAGGGCCCTAAGGCGGGCCCTGGACCCCGCCGCAAGGGTCGAGCGCTCCGCGCTCGAGATGTGCGCTTCGCGCACATTATTTGGTGTCGGTTGCAAATCCTCCCTAATTCTGATTTCCAAAAGTTGGCATCTCTGGAGTTATCCCCCTTTTTCCAAAATGGCCGCCAAATGCTCAATACCCTATATATAGCAGATTTTAGACCACCTCGAGCAGTGATACTGGTGTCTACGACTAGGTTTGAGGGGTCAGATATATCATTTCTGTATTTACCTAAAATATTGGATACAGCCTTAATATTAAAATTCAAGATGGCCACCAAAATGGCTGCAGACACATATTTAAATGACCGCGTTTAAGGTCCTAGAACAGTTACAACAGTGATTTTGGTGTACATTTCCAATATTACATTTCCAATCACTGCTCGAAGTGGTCTAAAACCTGCTATATATAGGGTACTGGGCAATTTGGCGGCCAAGATAGTCACTATGAGCATCCCCCCCCCCAACTGCAAGTAATTCCATTAAACAAAGGTAGTTACCATTCGTCCGTGACCCAACAATTTCATCCGATCCACAGAACACTAGACCACGCTCAGCGAGAAACGATATCATGCTCACACTTCATTTCAGCACCTCCCTCCAATAGGACGCAATCTCACTCACCTGTTTGACGAGTTCAGTGTCCACATGACCTGCGGATGTTGCTCTGTTTGACAAGCGGATGATATTCACACAATGTACATGCGAACGCTCATGCACCTCGATCGAATGACTGGCATGCTTCCAGTCCTTCCATGTCCATGGACATGGGAATCCATGGACATGGACGGTCCATGGGAATCCTTCCCCGCCCAGGGTAGTAGCGCCTGCAAAGAGCTTGCAAGCGATGCGGTACAGTTTTCCGGTTGATGTGGAGAAGCAAATCCAGGACCTTTTCACGGACTCTCCGTTTTGTAGTCTACGGTAAAAATGATTCTTGGAGCAGCAGCGTTTCCTACCTTCAACTAACTGTATGGATGAATCAAAGGGACCAGTCGAATTCTGCAGGGGCTCCAAATCTTGTGATGCCCAGTAGTCGATCATCTCTGAAGACGGTCGCTCAGGAGGCCAACATCCAATGCAATTGGCAAAGCCAGGTCCACGATCAATCAGTATGTCTCGCGCTTCTTCATCTGATGCATGTTCTTCATCGGTAGAACCTTCCGAGATGTTGGGCAAATCTTGACGCGGGGGTTGCGTTGTCAAATCCACTTGTTCTGTCTCTGTTGGTGTTCCAGCCTCTGTCATGGACGAATCGCTTGTTTGTGCAGGAGTGAAAAATTCTGAGATTTTCTGGGTCTTGTTGACGATGGCCTTGTGTCTTTCATCTTTTTCCTTGGAACGTTTCCGCTTTTGAGCAACACTGTCATATTTCCTTGGAGCCCTGGATTTGTGCCTGTCGTCACCGAAGCCGCTCATTGTGGTTTCTGCAGCTGGAAGGTACCGAGTAACATAGATATTGTCAGAGTGCACGTGGGACGTACCATAATCACGAACAACAAGTATGTTTCACACACCTGGAACATAGAAAGTCACACCGTGTTCCTGTGCTGTGCGCGCCAGTAAGCAGGGTACTGACAGCGTTCCCTGCCAGCCGCAGTTTCAGTGTGTACAATACTACCCCTGCCGGCCGTGTGCTGTGCTGGCCTGGCCTAGTTTTACCACGTCGACTTTCACCTTTTCACCTCTCCTCTGGCTGGACCTCTGTATTCCGTCTGTGCTTGCTGGACTCTGGCGGGCAGTGCCATAGTTAGTTGGTCACGCTCAACCATCCGAAGCATCGATGATCGATCCAAAAAAACATCCGAATGTGGGCCCCCAATGCCCGAGGCTTGCCCTGGGAATTTTTGACCACGTTGGATCCGTTCTGTGGACCGTGGAAGAAACGGCTTGAAAAAGCCAAAGCTTGAAAAGGACCCTCACAATGACAGACAATTTTGAAAAGATATCCTTCCAAAGAGTTTACAATCTTCATTCACTGACAATAAAACTTTAGAAGCACATTTTCAAGGGATTTTGAAAATGTCATCGAAATTGTGGGGGGCCCCAAAGGTCATGGCCCCACCTGGCCACCTCTAAATCCGGTAGTGCTTGGGTGTCATTTCCCTGGTCTCTGTCGATGCTCCGACTGAGGCGAGTGATCTCACCGAGAAGGATGCATCCTACGCCACGCTCGAGTCTGTGATTGATCAGTGCCCCAGCCGAGATACACTTCTAGTCTTGGGGGATTTCAATGCATCGACTGGAACTGAAAGGGATGGTTATGAGACATGTGTTGGTCCCCATGGGTCAGGAAATATGAACCAGAATAGCACGAAGTTCCTTGACTTTGCAAGAAGTCATGGACTTAGGGTGGCTGTTTCATGGTTTCAGCGCCCACAAGCTCATCGTTGGACTTGGTATTCCAACGCTGGTGGTGTGGCAAAGGAGATTGACCATGTCCTCGTTGATGGTTGTTGGAGGATGATCCAGAACTGCAGGGTCTACCGGAGTGCTCAGTTCCTCAATACTGATCACCGGCTTGTTGTAGAAACTCTAAAGCTGCACCTTAAATCCTGGAGAATGGTACCATCCCAGCCTCGGCTGGATATTGGCAAGCTCAAGGATGAGAGGGTAGCTGAGGAGTTTGCGAACAGGCTGAGTGGACATTTGGGGGGTCTGGGTGCTTTGGGGGGTCATGAAGAGTTGTGGACTGCCTTAAAGACCACCGTCCTTGATGTTGCCGGTGGATTTCTTGGAACTCACCGTCGGGCAAAGAAGAATTTTGTCTCAAGGGACACTGGATACCATTGACCACAGTCACAGGGCCAGGCTGAATGGCAGAGCTGAGCTGTTCAGGGAGCTGAGGCGTAAAACTGTACATGCACTAAGGGTGGACAAGGAGGCCTATGTGCGAGGAATCTGTGAGGGGGTAGAGCATCACCTGTGGACAGGTGATTCTCGTCCCGCTTACAGGGGAATTCGCGCATTGTGTTCATCCAAGCCCATCCTTCGGAGCACTGCAGTTAGAGCAGAGAGTGGTAGGCTCTTGACAGAGGAGTCTGAAGTGAAGGCCCGCTGGGCAGGTTACTTTGAGTGGTTGTACCAGGCTGATCCCCCAGCTGTCGAGTTGGACGTCAAGGGTGTTCCAATCCCTGTTGCTGACCCTCCAATCAACTGTGGTCCACCTTCGCTTGTGGAAACACGGGCTGCGGTGAACCGGTTGAAATGGGGCAAAGCTCCAGGGATCTGTGGCATCCATGCTGAACTTCGCAAGGCTGGTGGAAATGCTGCACTCGTGTCGTTGCATGCAGTTTTGTGCTCTGCCTGGAACACAGGCATCATCCCAACTGATTGGAAGAGGGGCCTTGTTGTCCCTCTCTGGAAAGGGAAGGGTGATCGCCAAGACTGCAACAACTACCGAGGGGTGACGCTACTCTCAGTGCCGGGCAAGGTCTTTGCTCGGATAATTCTTGATAGGGTTCACCACCATCTGCTTGAGCACCAGCATCCAGAGCAGTCAGGCTTTACACCAAAGAGGTCAACGATTGACCGTATCCTTGCTCTTTGGGTCCTTACCGAACGCAGACGAGAGTTTCGGCAGGGGCTGCTTGCAGCCTATGTTGATCTCTGTAAAGCGTTCGATTGAGTGAATCAGGATGCCCTCTGGAGGATTCTCGGTCTTCATGGGGTGCCACCAAAACTGATCGATCTGATGTCTGAACGCTACTCTGGTACTGAGAGTCCTGTGAAGTGTGGTGGTACCATCTCTGACTTATTTCCAGTTGTTACTGGAGTTTGTCAGGGATGTATACTGGCCCCCACACTTTTCTGTTTTTGTATGGACTGGATTCTTGGGAGAATGTCGGAGAGATCAAGCTGCCGTGCATCATTTGGGAATGTCAAGATCTCGGACCTTGATTTCGCAGATGATGCAGTCATCTTTGCGGAGACTTTAGATATCTTTTTGGGGGCCCTCGAGGTGCTGAATGAGGAGTCAGAGCCGCTGGGATTACAGGTGTCTTGGGTCAAAACTAAGATCCAGGCTTTCGGTGACATCTTGGATGCTGCTGTCCTGTCTGTGTCTGTTTGTGGTGAGGATGTTGAGGTCGTGGAGAGATTCACTTACCTTGGCAGTGATATTCATGTCTCTGCCGGCTGTGAGTCAGAGGTCAATAGACGTCTGGGTCGGGCCTGGGGAGTCATGGATTCACTGGATCATGGGGTGTGGTGCTGCCGGTACCTGTTGGATGCTCTATGGATGCGAGACTTGGACTCTGACCTGCATAGTCCGTGAGCATCAGCTGCGGCTGTTTGGACATGTGGCTCGTTTTCCTGACCCTGATCCTGCTCACCAGATTCTCTCAGTGAGGGAGTCTCGTGAGTGGAGGAGGCCAATGGGCCGACCACGTGCCTCGTGTTTGCAGCAGATTGACCGGCATCTCAAGGAGATGGGGATGAGCCTGGCATCTGCCTGGGGGATGGCCAGACAGAGGCCCCTGGAGTTCCGGTGGAAAGTGGATGCAGCGACGCGCTGTTCTGGCACATGCTCCCATACCTGAAAGTAAATCGGACTCACGGAAAAAGCGAAATGCAGTACGACAAATATCTTTGTCAGTACATTCTGGCGTTGACACCACATTATTCAAAATACTTTCATTCATACCATGTACTGTCAGTGCCTTCTGGCATTGGCGTTGGCAGGACATAACACACACACACACACACACACACACACACACACACACACACACACACACACACACACACACACACACACACACACACACACACACACACACACACACACACGGATAAACTTTTACCAATAGATGCAAAAATCTGAATAATTTACATGTGGTCCCGGAACCAAACAAACAATATATTTCCATGAGCTGTCAAAGCTCCTGTATCCTGTGTCGATCCCCCCACCCCCACAACCCCCCCCCCAAACATGATTAATGATAACTAAATTCATCCTGTACATACACAAGCCCCAGGTGTGTCCTTTCCATCAGTGTTCAGAAGAACCTAATCCAGATACAGTCCATTAAATGGTAGTAATGCATTGGGAGGGGAGGGGGTGGGTGGGTTGAGTAACACACCTCCCTCCGCTCCACTTCCACTGACCCACCTGGTCGGGACTTTGCAGTGCGAGCAGCGCACCTGACAAAGTTCTCCAAGTCTTATCTTGGACAGAGGCATGGCCCTTTCTCTCAGGTTCTTTTCCAAATATCTGTCAGAAGCATGGTGAGCCATTCCCTGTACCAATCCTAATTCAGGAAACATAATACATTTTATTTCGCCCCAATCTCTTCAGCTTACTCGAGGTTTCCACGCATGTGCACTGAGCATTTTGGGGCGGATTCGGTCATTTTGAAAGTGCCGTATTGTCTTCTGAATGCACGCTGCACTCTGATCACCGATTTCAGCTCCAAATTCTTCTCGACAATAAAGATTCGCTCCTCTGTTGTGACTTGCACCATGGGTTACCTGCAAAAAAAAAAATTACTAATCAGATTTCTAGTAATAAAAATGTCAAAATACACTTGCTACAAACAATTTGAATGCTCACTCTCCCCAATTCATAAGCTTGGTGTTGGCTTAGTGGTTAAGGTGGCTGGCTTGGGATCTTAGGGTCCCGAGTCAGAGCTTCTGTTGAATTAACATCAGGTGGGGTTGATTCAGCCTGTCATCCTTCTGAGGTTGGCAAAAATGCTTACCAGTGCATTGGGGTAATAGCCATTTGGAGTAACTCGTGTCAGAGGGTCCAGGACTGTACTCCTTGTCAATGAAACATCCTTGGCAGCCCTATGTGCATTTACTGTGTGAAAGGAATGGTATTATTTTTATTTATTAATTATATCACAGAGATATTGAAATGCAGCATCAAAATTGCTCCGACAGCGAATTCACTCTATTTGACATTTCTACCTCCTAAGGTATTGTTTTTGTAAATTTTTCAAATCAGGTACATTTTTGTGACTATTGACTTGTAATACCAGCTTCAATCAGGCGGTGCTAAATGATAGACACAGACAACCCTCCCGGGAACACCCTAAATACAACCACCAACTTCACAATCATTCCCTCCAACGGTTCAGTTCTCGTCATGTTCCCACTTCTGGGGCTAACCAGGAAAAAAAAATTTTTAACCAGGAAAAATCTTCAACTATCCACCCCAACAAGTACAACTACAACCAACAGTTTTCAACTCGTTCTATCTGGCGATTCAGGAATGCATATAAATATAGCAAATACACAAGCAGTATGACATTATATTATGCCAATTCCCCCAAATGGGAGATAGGATCAATTGTTTAAGGCATGGATGGAGCACTTTATGAGGGGTGGGGGAGAGGGTGGTGGCTGGTGGAGCTGCTTAACAGGTCTGAAAAATATTATTTGTGAAGAAGGTAATGAGACATATTGTGGTGGCGAAGAACATGTTTTTAGCATTTGTGAAGGCTGTTTGACGAGTTCAGTGTCCACACGACTAGCGGATGTTGCTCTGTTTGACAAGCGGATGATATTCGCACATGTACATGCGAACGCTCATGCACCTCGATAGAACGACTGGCATGCTTCCAGTCCTTCCATGTCCATGGACATGGGAATCCATGGACATGGACAGTCAATGTGAATCCTTCCCCGCCCAGGGTAGTAGCACCTGCAAAGAGCTTGCAAGCGATGCAGTACAGTTTTCCGGTTGATGTGGAGAAGCAAATCCAGGACCTTTTCATGGACTCTCCGTTTTGTAGTCTACGGTAAAAAAAGATTCTTGGAGCAGCAGCGTTTCCTACCTTCAACGAACTGTATGGATGAATCAAAGGGACCAGTCGAATTCTGCAGGGGCTCCAAATCTCGTGATGCCCAGTAGTCGATCATCTCTGAAGACGGTCGCTCAGGAGGTCAACATCCAATGCAATTGGCAAAGCCAGGTCCACGATCAAGGGTTGGATCAAGGATCCAAGCGTTGAAATGCATTGTTAATGATTTTGTTTTGTTTTTAAACAAGAAGCATTTATATTTAATATAGATTCAGTTTGGAGAAAAGAGCCGGTGTGTGGGTGTAATGTAGAACCAGAAGCAGAAGGAAATTCAAGTAGAAACTATCAGGGCACTCGGTAGAGCACATACCTCCACCACGTAATCCTGATCCACAACAACATATTGGGCCCAATACATTTTTGAAATATAATGATATACAGTACTATATCGTTTTTGGCCCCCATCTCTCAATGGTGAAGAATGACGAAAAAAAAAAAAAATCTGGTATCCAGATCCGGATTCGTATCTTCACCAAAATCGAATCAATTTGGCCTTGTCGCACACCCTACCTGTCCACCAAGGTTCATCCGAACCCGTACACAGCTTCTTGAGATATCGTGCTATATATCAGTTCAGCACCGTGTCAATGGTGAAGATTCACCTAGAAAATTATCAGATCCAGATATTCACCAAAATTTAATCAATTCTTTCTTGTCACACAACCCAACATGTCCACCAAGTTTCGTCCGGATCCACCCACAACTTTTTGAGACATCATGCACACAGACAAACAGACAGAAAGGGGTGAAAACATCACCTCCTTCACCTTTGGTGGTGAAGGTAAGGAGAATCGCCAATGAGTGAAAAATATTTTTTCTTTGTTTGTTTGTTTCGATTTTTTGAAGCGAGGAAAGGAAATATCTGAATGTAACTGTAACTATTGATAAACTAACTGTCTGAGTCTAACTGTGCACGAACTATCGAGGAAGTGTATGCAAACCACCAGGAATTATAACCATTGTTGCAATATCAGTCTGGAATGGTCCTTGATCAAATTCTAACTGGAAATTATTAGCAATTACCATTGGAAGCTTCGGCATTGTTTCATAGCCATTGTGAGATACACTGCCTCACCGGGCACTTATCGGAGGGAACAGATTTGTCATCGGGTGTGCCATCTACCAGACGTTTCCCGATGATTGAGACGTCTGGATGGGTGGTGGCAAAGGTGATGTAATCGTTTGGCAAGCAAGGGGAAGCCATATAAAATGGACAGGCAGTAATTTCTAACGCTGATCTTTTCTATAAAAGAGGAGACCCAGGTGACATAGGGGTGCGGCGGGGAGGGGGGGGTGTTTCTGGAGAGTAGAGCAGCATGGGAGACGACAGAGGGGAGCGGCAGTGCAATGAACCCAAAAGGGCCTGTTTTGGATGAGTGGCAGGTTGATCAGCCAAGGGCAGATTCAAGTGCGATTTTCCCCCTCCAGCCCCTCCTCCCGTCCCTCCACCCCAATTGAGCTGTCTCTGTGCCTGAGCGAAAGTGTGACGACATTGAGGCAGGGCAAGACTGGTTGTCACGAGCAACATTTCCAGTGTTGTGGCTTAAGAGGACACAACGAACAGGGCCATGTGGCATGACCAAGAGTGGCTCCTGACTACCCTTCAAAAGAGAAATTTCAAGCCTTATCCCTTCCTTTCCCCCACGTCAGTGCCATTAATGAGTTGGAATTGATTCATGAGTCAACTGGATTGATCCAAGTGGAAGAAAGAATTAATATTTACAAGGAGGCCCCAGCAATCATTTACATGTTTGATTGTCTACTCGTGTCCATTGTGTTTCATGCATTTGTGTTTCTCTGTGCAAGTTTGTCGAGAAAGGGTAAAAACTTTTATGATTGATTATGCACGTATCAAAGTGAAGGATTTAAAATCTCTTTTGGTTGACTCTGTTAATGAGATAAAGTGTTCATATAATCAATACTTCCTTGTGTAATTCCCTTTGTACTTATTGTAAAGCTATTGTAATTACTGTGCAGTGATTTAATAACTTGGTTAATTTTCCTAAACTAGTGAGACTTATCATGTGTACTCGAATCTGGGACCTTACCTGTACCATTGTGAAAATGCACTAAGAATCTAAGATCCAACATTAGGCTGATCAGCCTTACTGAAGTGTGCACGATATGTTGTCGGAGCTGCGTACTCGAACCTGGTAACCAAACCAAGGTAGAATTGAACCACGAGACACCCAGCTCTTCTGTGACTTGAGTCAAAAGCTGGAGAACAATATGGGACATTCAAAATGACGTATGAATGCGAAATGAGGCCTTTTGTGCATGCGCTGTGTGTATTTACAATGATGTCACTGAAAATGAGTATGAGGCCAGCATTTTTAACCTGCCGTTGCTCGTTCGACATCTGTGATTCAAATCATCTTTAAAACATAATTTTTTAGCATTTCGATTATAGAGTGGCAATTTCAAAGTGGTTAACCATAATTATTCTGTTCCTGAATGCAAATTTGACTCATGAGAAGATAGGATATAAGAGAAATATTTGTGGATGATAGGAGTTGGGTTCTGTGGGAGCAATTTCTGGCCACCTTAAGACAGAAAAACTTTAGTTCAATACAAGCTGTTTATTCAGTAAAATAAAAGAGACTCCTGTATACAAGAGGAAGGCCCCAGCCTGCAACATCGTTGCAAGCTGAAGACTAAATTCTACATAGAATATTGAGTGTATACATACAGTTTTACCCAGGGTGTGTCGAGAAAACATATGGAACTTTGAGAACTTTAAAATTGCAACAAAGAAGGATAATTGGTCTGTTTTGGAGCTTGCTTTTCGCCCCAGGAGGTGGTGTGGGAGGGGATTTGGGAGAGGTTGTGGGGGGGGGGGGGGATATTGCTGGTTCAGATGGTCATCAGATCGATAAGGTTTTGCAAAGTTGTTTACGACTTCAGAGGAATGTATGTATTCTGCCCTCTCCTAGTTTTCTCAGCATATCTATCTTCTATATATTACTAAAACTCTCATCTTGTATGTATGTATGTATATTCCTGTAATACAGTGAAAACGGTACACAATAGCACAAATTTTTAGGGCCACATTACTCACCATTCGCCTGCGGTGTGCAGTATCAAGTTTCGTTCAAATCTGGCAACGAAAAAAAATATTAAAAAATCAATTCCCGATTCGGTCCAGTACTCTTCGGGAGAATTTGATAAATGCAAACAACCTTAGCGGTATAGTTCGCTGGAGCTATCTTTTTTTTAACGATTTTTTTTTCATCAACCGCTGTCACAACGGGAACCCAACGGGTTCACGGGTCATCTTGTATTTATTAAATTCTTTCTTAGAACACTAAAGCAAATTCATTTGCATTCTTTTGACATTGTTATAAATTCAATTAATAATCCAGTTTCCACAGTTCCTATCATTTCCTGTGAATACAATTATATAATTAGCTAGTGGCGGCCATGGTTATAACGATCACACACACACGCTTCTCCTTTCACCAATAGATGCAAAAATCGAGGATAATTTCTCTTGTAGCCCCGGAAACAAACAAACCAAAAAAATGCGGTATTGTTGGATCCCGCTATGCGCTCTTCACAGACCCAGTGTATTTGCAGATCATAAAGTGTGACCTGCTTTGGCATTTGTGCTTCACATATTCACAGGGGGTTTTTTTCAGTTCTTCAATTCTCCTATAGTTCAGTCTTCAGTTCAGTCCTCCACACTTCAGGGCTGTTCTCCTATATCCACCTGGAAAATTGGAAATCAGCCAAAATCGCAGCATTCAATAAAAAGGTGCAAAAACGGATCACATTAATGACAACCCAATTCGTTTGCTGTACTTCCAATCATCAACAACATCATGGAATCCATCATTGCAGTTGCCATAAAATCATTCCTTTTCTCCAACAGCCTCATCTCAGATCATCAATTCAAATTCAGAGCTGATCACTCGATCTTGGACATGTTGCTTCTACTCTCCCAACAATGGTGGAGGCCATCAATATCAGACATAAGGTCAGAGCCGTCTCTCTGGACATATCTGGAGCTTCGATACAGTCTGGCATCCTGCCTTGCTCCCCAAACTGTCTGGCTATGGAATCCAAGGCTAACTCCACTCTTGGATTACTGATTTCCTCCACTCACGTAGACAATGTGTGGCTCTCAATGGAACCCTTTCATCTCCTCTTCTTGACAAGGCTGGAGTACCCTAAAGCAGTGTTCTAAGCCCCATATTATTCCTAATCTTCATCAATGATCTCACTGACTCTGGAAAATCCTCTTAATCTCTTTGCTGATGCCTCCACACTCTGCCATGACATTTCTCATCCTTCTGACAGACAGACAGGCAGCACTCTGTTGCCTCTCCTCAGATCTTGACAAAATCACAAACTGGTCAAACACAATTTTGTTTATCTCTCCATATTGTCCACCCTTTGACTTCTCCCTTACCCTGGATCGTTACCTGCATCCCTTGTTTGTCCATCTCTGATTAATTTCTCCTTCCACCCTGCTGTTGTCGTTTCCCTTTTCTCCTGCTGTTCCCTCTGTTATGTTGTGTCCTAATTACCTTCGCAAACTTTGTTGCGAAGGTTATGTTTTGATCGCTGTGTATTTATTTATTTATTTGTGAATATGTGTGTTTGTTTGTTTGTTATTCGCATAACTCCAAAAGTATTGAACTGAATCGCAGCAAATTTGGTGGGATGATTGGTTATTATCCGAGGACCATTTGGTTAGATTTTGGGAGCGATCGGGTCAAAGGTCAAGGTCATGAAAAGGTCAAAATCGTCTTTTTACCATAGCGTGGTCAATTTTTATCCAATTTGCATGCAACTAATGCCAAAATGTTCAGAATTCAATGCCCCATCTTGTGATATGTGACATGACACAATGACGTAATAACCCTTATTAGCGGTTGGGAGTCAAAGGTCAGGGGGGGTCACAACATTGCAAAATGTGCGGTTTTAGTCATAACACGGTCAATTCTTATCCGATTTGCATGAAACCAACACCAAAATGTTGACTGTTCTGTTCCCCACACTCTAATACCTATTACAAAATTAAGAGTACAAAGGTCAAGGTCGAGGTCATGAAAAGGTCAAAATCGTCATTTTGCCATAGTGCGGTCGATTTTTATCCAATTTGCATGCAACCAGTGCCAAAATGTTGTGAATTCAATGCCCAATCTTGTGATATATGATATGACACAAATGACATCATTACCTTTGTTAGCGGTTTGGGTCAAAGGTCAGGGGGGTCAACGACCTTTATTATCATAACGCGGTCAATTCTTATACAATTTGCATGGAAGTAGATTCAAAATGTTTAGAATTCAATTCCCTATCCTGTGATGTGTAATATTTGATTTCGTATAATGTGACCAGTTGTCATCAGATTGACTTGACACCGACACCCAAAAAGGTCAGGGAGTTCATACAGAAATTGTACAATGTACGTGAATCAGTGTCAAACAGCAGGAACTTTGATGTTTTTAAGCCATCATAACACATGAGATGGCAGATGTGGTATGGGATTAAATACCCTCACAATCAACGGTTTCTAGGGGGGGGGGCAAAATGTAGCGTTGGCAAAGGTATGCGCTCTACTGAGTGCCTGTTCTAGTTTGTTCTATGTCGTCGCTCTTCTATGAGCCTTGACCATGTAAAAAATATTTAAACACTGCCCCGACATTTGCAGACACCAACATTCGTGGCATTTTTCAGGAATGTATCCCCCACGAATAGCGGGGTCTGACAATACTGTACTTAAAATGGCACTCACAGCCCATATAACCCCAATCCCACCTCCCCTTCCTCCTCCCAAACATGATTAATAGTCATTATCATCATTTAAAACTTACCCTGTGCATCGACAAGCCCAAGATATGACTTTCCCATCAGTGTTGAGAAGCACGAAGGTTTGGGTAGAATGCACCATCGACAAACATTCAGCCTTTCACAGGCCCATGTCGTCGAGAGTTCTTGCGGTGCAGAGAGCAATGCATCAACTTTTTGGACGAGTTGAGTAGGAAGTTCTCCAACTGTTTCATTGTGCAGAGGAACACTCCTTTCTCACAGGTGCGTTTACAAGTACTTTCAGCTTCTTTAAAAGTTTTTTTTAGTCGTTTCATTCTACGATCCTTATCTGACAGGCTTGAAATATGTACAGGTTGACCTGATTGACTTCGTTCTGAGGGGTTTCTGCACATGCTCGCAGAGAAATCAGGGGCAGAGTACATCATTTTAAAAGTGCCGTATTCCAGGTTTATAACAAGGAAATCCAATACAGGTGGAGGCCATTAAGCCCATCATGCCTGCATGAACACCACACCAACCCAAGATCATTTTAATTAATGAAAGAAAAAAATTTAAATAATCTTTTCTTTTTATTTTCTTCCCCTTGGAGAGGGGGCATGGCTTGGTTAAAAACACACATCAACTACACAACCCCCCTCGACAAGACCCCCACCAACAGCACTCCTTACGCAATCACCCATCAATACTCAAACTACCCAAAAGTCTTATCAACATCCCTATACCCCTCTATCTCCATAACTTCCAGGTACCTATGTAATTGGTTCACGAAAAAATAAGTGACCACTATATTCGTTATTGTTGTCTGTCTGTCTGTCTGACTGTCCCGAGCATAGCTCCGTGGGTTTTGATCCGATCCTGATAAAATTTTGGTGGGAGGTTTATATCATGATGTAGTTGTGTTTTCCTGAGAATGGGTATGTGTTTTGTACCACCAAAAACCAAAACCAAAACCTGAGAACCAAAAAACGTGTTTTTAGGGAGTAGCCAATTTCAATTTGCATCTTCTCCTTGGGGGTTTGTCGAATCTGATGGGTTTCTGTATTTGGTTAGCCCAATGGCACCTGCATAGCCCCACGGAGCTCGATGTTTTTTTTTTTTTTCATTTTCGTCCCAAGGGCAAGGTCACAAGGTCACGAATTTAGAAAATTGCGAATTTTGACATAAAAATCATACGACCGCCCAAACTTTGAGAGCTAGGATGACAACATTTTTTATGCATAATCTTGAGGTCATTCCCCACCTAAAGTCTTGAAACCATTTTGCTCTATCTCGAACACCTTGCCTGTGGCGCCCCCTTCAAGTTTGTTTTTACGCTGATTTCATCAAAGCATGGATAATCCGATGAGTGCGAAATGCCATATAGCCTATATGACGTTATATTGTTCCTGGAATGTTCCAGAGGAAGTTTTGCACCAAAGGTCATAATCCTTGACCTTTGACCTTTAAAGTTCACAAAGGTCAAATTTTCAAAGTTGTGGGAATCGAACCGTGTTTTCGACCTTCTTCGACGAACTAACTCCAATAAGCTATAGCACGTATCCTGTTTCCTTATTTTAACGTCCACAACATTGTTCTGTGACCTTTAAAGGTTATGCAAAGTTCAAATTTTGTAAGTTGTTGAACGAAACCAGGTTTTTGACATTTTGCAGCTAATAACCCATCACTCGTACTACATCATGTTGATCATTTTTATAACTTGGTCAAAATTATCATTGTCTCATCCTTGACTTCTGAAACGATCTACATCGTCAAATACCGCTCGTGAAGCATTGCTGCCTCCAGACTTGTTCTAATTTAAACTTATCTACTTTTTCTGCTGCCACTACCTTTCCAGGGAGACCATTCCATGCATTAACTACTCTCATGGAATCCAAGGCTAACTCTTTGTATGGCCGATTGTGGTGGTCACGTGGGAAAGTGACTGTGAGTCTGTAATGCAGTCTGTGGAAGTCGAGATCCTTCACTTCGATATAATATAATCAACAATAAATGCTTTTGCCAATGGACCGAGAGGAATTGGAGTGACATAAACATTACGATTAAAACTGAACCGAAACTGGGCTGGACTCTCATTAAAATTAACGAACAAGAATTATATAATGAAACTAGAAAGCATCTGAATTTTATGCAAAGCCTGTCCACTTTGTATTTGGACTTCATCTTCTTCCATATGCTCAATAGTACCTTTGACCGATTGACCTTTTGACCAAATTCTAAATTTGTCTTTTTCATATTCTCATAATAAAGCTTTGGTTAAAATTTGATAAAGCTCAAATAATAATTAAAATTTCAGGTCAATTGGATGAAAATTGACGATTTTATGTCATGCTGACCTTTTACCTTTTTGTCAAAATTATTAATTTGACTTCTCCATATTCTCATAATAAAGCTTTGCTGAAAATTTAATGACAAAAGCTCAAGTGGTAAAAGACGTTACGACCCGGACAGACACGGTGTACGACCAGGTGCATGAGCTATTTGAGCCCACACCTGAGGTCACGACATGGACTGCTGTGGTGGAAACAGAATGGCTGGTATGCAAGCCGTGCACCTCAGATCACGGTTCGCTGCCATGCCTTGAGTTCGCTGCAGGTCATGCAGGGTGGCACTGGTGTGGGGGAGGGCAAGCGTCAAGCGGGTGCACGTGTGGAAGTGTGGTGAGCAGTGTGATGGCAGCCCTGATGAGTGTGGTGTGTAGAATGACCATTGGTATGGAAGGAGGAATGCTTATGGAGAAGCCGTCATTAGTGACGGACTGGTTAGCAGTATAACCAGGGTGGCTTCCCCAAGGATTAGTAAACACAGTTCCAGCTCGGGGGTGAGTTAAGGGACAGGCAGGGGGTTCTGCACGATAGAGCATGCAAGCGTGAGAGCACCAAGTTAGAGATCAGAGTTGTGTTTGAATCTTCCCTCCGGGTTTCACGGAAGCCCAGAGGATTAAAAAGAAACGATGCTGCTTGAGCATGTTTCATGGCCTCCGTAAGCCTTTAAGAAAAGGAGAAGGCAAGCAGGCAATTGAATGCCCTGCAAAGCCCTTCATGAAGGGAGGGGGAAGACGTGAGGCAAATTTGCACGGTCCCTCCCATGACCATTGGTACAAAGGTGGGGGTGCTGGGAAGCGTAGGTGGTGAGGGGGGGCTTCGTGTGAGCCCCGTTGGGAAACCTGCTGGGCATGCACAGAGGGTCATGTGAGGTGCACATCCAAAGTAGGCTTTGGTACTGCGACTGCAGAGTCTCCGTGGACCCCACGGACCAGACCATGAGGTCCAACCCAGTGTCACTGTGAGGCATTGCTGAGCCGACCCCTCGTCCCATTCCCACAAGGGAACCTAGTTCAGGCCTGGCCCATACCACTGCATGGGCCTCGAGGCTACGAAGATTCTCAAGGATCCGCAGATTTGGTGCTTGGGGATCAACCACCTACCCCCCCCCCCACCTCCTCACCAATTTCCACCAGGTCGAAAATGCTGCAGCTTCCCTGCTGATTGATTCCTGGTGCAATGCACCAGCACTTCACCGGATCTGCACCCATCATTAGGATGTAGTCTGTGGTCCAGCAGGTCATCATTTGATCTCTAAGATTGTCTGACGTCCCTGGGAAGTGCGGAACTGAACCGCCGAAGGGCGTGCAGGTTGGGCGGTTGATCATACAGGAGTGTAGGAAACTATCGGTGGAGTCCACCTGCCATAGCCCTCCACCCCCCACCAGCTTCCGCCAGCCAGGGCTGAGGCAAGCAAACGAAATTGGCATCGCAATGGAAGCCGTAGGCAAGCGAAGCCCAGGCCACCTGGTTTGGTGTCCAGTGATGCACCCGACCTTCAGTGAGGCCAGGCCACCACAAGGCATGAGCCCAAAGCTGCCTAATTGGTGAGGAGTATATGTGAGTAAACCAAGGGATCTGGCCCATGAGGCCAGCCCAGGGCGTACCAGCCAGAGCACTTTGGCGATCCACGCAGCACAATTAAGGTGCCGGGTTGCGAGGTCCCAGGCCACGGGCCCGAGTACCATCCACCAGGGGAGGTCTTTGCTATGCTCTGCTAAACGGATCCGAGTGCTGACAAACCCCTAGGGGGGAAAGCTCAGGCCCATCGGCAAAATGACATCGCTCGCCAGCACACTTCAACATGCTGTGAGACCATCGAGGGCAGCACTTGCTCTCACAGTTCCGACCAGTCCAACTTTATTGAACCTTGAACCTTTATTGAAACGTGAACCAATGTCATTTCAGTGCTCAAAATCTTATCTCACAGATGTTATTGCGGACCGTGCCCACCAGAGGTGTATGATGTTGAGGATAGGCCAGGAGAGCAAGAGACCCATTGGGACCCCTCCTCACTCACAGCCTCCTCCCCATCGGGGCAAGTTACCATCTGTGGCCCGATGCCAAGAACCTTGACCCGCATCATCCAATCCAGCAGACCCAGACCCTCCGCAACACTGTTACGTTTCAGCCCACACGTTGTGCTAAATTGTGCTGTTGTCACCTTTTTAGTATTCTAAGGTAGGGTGCGCCTCCACTACTGAAGGCTGCCCAGGGGGCCCCCACATGTCTAAATCCGGCCCTGCACCTTCTGGTGGGTCACCATCCCACTTCGCCAAGGCACTTGGATCAATATGCATCATGACCTCATTCAAGAAGGTAGCGAGGTCGCCTTGCCCCCTGGATTTCACCAGGCAAGAGCCCGAGGTCAGAACAAACTGATGTGGCTGAATGGATGAGACGCCCAGTGGCACACAAACTTCCGTGCATCCCACAACAGGATGGTGGCGGTCACGCGATCCTCAAGAAGGGCTACTTTGTGATTCTTGAATGCCTCATTCTCCACCGGTTACACCCAGCTGCTGGTTCTCCATGGGGGATTCTGCAGGGCCCAGCAGGGGTAAATTAGCAGTGGAGAAGACAGGATCAGGCAGGCTGACATTGACGATAGTGGCAGAAATGTTTAGTGATGATTTTAATTGAAGTTGGGGATATTTATTTCGTTGATGACTATTGGAGTTATTACGGATCAATATAACAACTCAAATGGAGCTGTGTGTGAAAGTTAAAAGATATGTATAAAAATTTGAATGTGCTTTAAAGAAAGTTGTGTTTTGGTCATGTGTCCGAATGGATTGCTAAATATACTCCCAGATGTAAGAATTATGGACTGGGTAAAATAATTATTATAGGACGCACTGAACCGAGCCAGGGGCAGCTCCTCTGCAAGGAACTGTGGAATTCTCAACTCAAGATAAGTGGGCCTGTCAGACACCAGGCTTCTGAGTGACCCTGAGCTAGCATCATAAATATGGACAGCTTGCCTCAAAGCTTCATGTGGAGAGACAATAATGTGAATCACAGAGAAGGAATGGCTGCGTGCTATGGCAGATTTCATTTTAAAACCGGCATCCAGTAATGAGGGAATCAGGAGTGCTGCATGCAAACCGGGACTGGTTCTTTGACTCCAAAGCCCTGACTGAAGAACCAGCTTCACCCTGCGATAAGCTCGTCGTTCTTGCATACTGGCCACTATTCAACGAATCTACGGCCTTGTTGCTGCCTCGGAGATGACATCCAAGCAGGTATCTCCTCTATGATCGCATCGAGGTGGTAGATTGGCTGTTTATCCTCTCTCTCTCTGTCTCTCTCTCTCTCTGTCTCTTCACAGCGTGAAGTTCCAAGTTCAACGTCGCTCAGCTTGATCTGTGGACTCGTGTTCATCCGCATACTTCGGTGATACAAAGATCATTCGATGAGGGCAGCACAACTGGCCGGTCAGATTTCAATCTCTGCACACCCACCGGCAAAATGTGTTTCAAACGTGTTCACAGCCTATCCTTCAACCTGCAACCGTTCACAGCCTGCAACCGGTCCAGACGGCATCAGCCCACGTGTCCTCAAAGCCTGCTCTTCTGCTCTTGCTCACCCTCTCTCTGTTCTATTCACCCTCTCATTTTCCCAAGGTCATCTGCCATCTGCTTGGAAATCTGCTAACATCACTGCCCTGCATAAAAAAGGTGCAAAAACAGATCCCTGTAACTACAGACCAATTAGCCTTCTCCCAATCATCAGCAAGGTTATGGAATCCATCATTGCTTCAGACATGAAATCCTTCCTCTTCTCCAATGGCTTGATTTCCAATCATCAATTTGGTTTCAGACCAGGTCACTCTACCCTGGATATGCTGCTTCTGCTCTCCCATCAATGGATGGAGGTCCTCAATGCCAGACAGGAAATCCGAGCCGTATCCCTGGACATATCACGTGCTTTTGACACAGTCTGGCACCCTGCCCTACTCACCAAACTCTCTTCCCATGGTATTCAAGGCCATCTCCACTCATGGCTCGCAGACTTCCTCTCCTGTCGCAGTCAACGTGTGGCCCTAAATGGAGTTCTTTCATCCCCTCTTCCTGTGCAGGCTGGAGTTCCTCAAGGTAGCGTTCTGGGCCCTGTTCTTTTTCTGGTTTTCATCAATGATCTCTCGGACTCTCTGGAAAATCCTCTATTTCTCTTTGCCGATGACTCCACCCTCTGCCGTACCATCTGTCATCCCTCAGACCGGCAAGCAGCAGCTTCTTCGCTCACTGCAGATCTGGATAAAATCACAAACTGGTCCAACACGTGGAACATGTCTTTCAATCCACACAAATCTCACACTCTCACTATGTCTCTTCGAAAGGACCGTTTACAAAACCCCCCCATCCACTTTCTCAACAATCCTCTGGAAGAAGTCTTTTCTTTCAAGCTTCTGGGTCTCACTATCTGCCATGACCTTTCCTGGGAAAGTCACATTTCCAACCTTGCCTCAAAAGCCAGTCGCCGACTGGGAATCCTCCGTCGTGCAAAGTCCTTCCTCGGCCCTCTTGAGCTCCTGACTACTTACAAAGCTTTTGTCCGTAGCCTGATGGAGTACTGCTCTCCCCTCTGGGCTGGTGCTCCTGCCTCCCACTTTTCTCGACTTCACGCTGTCGAAACCAGGGCTTTTAAGATCATTGGCATCTCCCGCAATGAAGCTGAGTCTTTGGGCCTCTCACTCAATCACCGCAGGTTGGTCGGTGGTCTTTCTGTCTTCTACCGACTCCTCTCCAGCCTTGCCCCCCTGCTCTCTCTGCGATTTGTCCCAACCACATTTCCACAGGGCGCTCAAGGTCCGCCAACAACCCCCTTCTGGTAAAACTACCAAAATCACGAATCACTGCTCATCTTCACTCTTTCATTCCTCTTTTTTCCCGCCTTTGGAATAAACTTCCTCACTCTATTCTTTCCCATTCTTCCCTCCAGGCTTTCAAAACAGCTGTTCACCACCACCTCTTATCTTCCCCCATCCAAATCCTCGATCTTTTCTACCCCGATAATCCACCCAAGCCCACTTCCTTCAATTCTCCTGCTTTCCTTCCTGAAAGTCCCTGTAATGTCCATCTTCTCCTCGCCATGTTCCCCGTCCCATCCCCATCCCTCTCCCTTCCACAGTTCACCTGTGTCTGTTCCCCAATGTTTTGTCCCTTCCACTCCCACCCCTCTTGTCTCATGCCTCCTTGCTGTGAGTTGTGTGTTAGCTCTCATACGAGCCTCGACCAAGGTATACAAAAAAAAAAAAAAAAAAAAAAAAAAAAAAAACCATTTGTAACCTGCTGAAGTTTATTTTACAAACTGGTTACCTGAGATAAGTTACCACCTCAAAATTCATCAGTTAACTCATGGCTGCATTGATATATGTGACATTTGTACTTTTATAATTCTGGGATTTTTTTAGTCATTAAGTGTTTCTTTTAATTGGAATAAATTAGTGTTTTAAAGGAAGACAGTTGGGATAAATAAATTGCTTATTAAAAGAAATATCCTTCTGCCTCCTGTCATGCATTGGTTTCACCTGTAAAACAATGGACAGGAAATATTATTGTCCATAAATCTTTTCTACCGTGACATCCTCCGGTTAATTGGTGCACTCGTGTTGGTACCTCAAGGAAGTCCACAATAGAGTGAATGTTTTCCTTCATCTTCTTTCTGTTCGCGTCACAACAGAATTTGGAAGTGATGAGGTGAATGAGTTGTGTGACCAAATTTGTTTAGTATTTGGTATTGAATGGTGCGGAGGGTGTGCGTGTTGTGAAGAAGAGGAGGTACATCTCCTGTGGAGATGAATCCCCATTCTTGTTAGCGTTAGATAAAGGGGAAATTTGCAGCCAATTTCATTGAGGTAGAAGCTGAGAAACGAATTTTCAGTCCCTCTGTTAAGGCCCTGTCACACCTTGACGATTTAGCCAACGTATGCCTGACGTATGCAAAATTGGGCTAATACGCCAGCACACGTCGAATACGTTATGGGTAAGTTTGTATACGTTAAGAGCACGCTGAAAAACACTGCCATACGTCTTGGTACACTGGCTTTCATCGTTGTACTTTGCGGTTGTCCTCAAATTTTAGCATGCTTGAAATTTTACGACGTATGACTCACACGTTCCGCTACGCTGGCCATAAGTTGTCGGCACGTTATGCGATCGTTGACACACGTCGACACACGTTACTTGTAAGTTATTCATAAGTCGAAACACGTCGAGGTAATGTTTAGCGTACCCGAAACTTATTTCTAACCTATGAGTAACGTGCTTTGAACCTATGTGTAACGTACCTCCAACGCATGTTGACGTATGTGGACGTATTTGATTGACGTCTTCCGGACGACCACAGAACTTACTGAACGTGTTTCTAATTTACAGCTACCGAATAATGGCGTATTGGCAGCGTTTAAAAAATAAAAACAACAACAATAACTTCCGATGTTACGTCACGTCCGATTGCCTCTTCAGTTTGCTCATGTCTTATTCTTAGTTCCTCCTCTGTGAATATTTTCTGTTTGAGGATATTGTCACATCGACGTCGAAACTTAAAAGAAAATGTCCGAATATATTTTAAAATTCGTGATAGACTTTAAAAAAACAAAAAAAAAACAACAACTTCAGATATTTTGTCACGTGCCTTCACAGAGCCAAGGAGAAAAAAAAAAATGTGCCTTGACGGAGAAAATAAGTTTCGGGTATGCTAAACTTTACCTCGACGTGTTTCGACTTATGAGTAACTTACAAGGAACTTGTGTCAACGATCGCATATCGTGCCTACAACTTATTCCCAGCGCAGCGGAACGTGTGAGCCATACGGCGAGTACGTCGTAACATTTTCAGCATGCTTGAAATTTCATGACGTACTAAATGTACCACGAAATATGACAGCATACTTCATCATTTTTCAGCGTGCTCTTAACGTTAGCACAACTTACCCATACCGTATTCGACGTGTACAAGCGTTTTAGACACATTTTTCATAGGTCGGCATACGCTGGCTAAATCGTCAAGGTGTGACTGCGATGTTGACACTTCCAATTTTCAGGCGGTTATGATTTAAATCGGCGTGCGGCAGGTTTTTAACAGGCTACGCCACCAGTTCGTCGGCGATATGTGAAGCGCGCTATGCCTAAGTTAAACTATCGTTGGGCATAGGTTGTGAACGCCGACAACAGGCTAAGCATTCGTTGGTATGTTATCTATAAGACAACGAAACGTTCTGTGGCCGTTAATGATATGTTATGCATACGACCAACTCGTTATGAATACGACCAAAACTTAAAAAAAAAAAACATCAAAATTTCAGCGCACGCCAACGTTTTACATACATTTTTATACGTTACCATTGCTGGCTAAATCGTCAAGGTGTGACAGCGCCTTTAAAGTTGCACACAGAGAAACCATCGGGAACCCAACGGATTCACTGGTCGTCTAGTATATTATGAAAACTCTCATCTTGTATATATGTATGTTCCCGAAATACAGCCAAAACGGTACACGATAGTGCAAAAATTTTCGGCCCACCTTACTCACCATTCGCTTGTGGTGTGCATTATCAGGTTTCGTTCAAATTGGGAAAAGAAAAAAATTATTAAAAGATCAATTCCCGATTCAGTCAAGTACTCTTCGGGAGAATTTGATCAATGCAAACAACCTCAGCGGTATAGTTCGCTGGAGCTATCTTTTTTTTTCTTGAAATGATGAACATTTTTTTTCTTGAAGTGACCCACCCTTGGTGGGTCTCGTCCGCAACCCTGATCTCCGCCCCGGAGCTCCAATTGTTCCACGCGGCTGCCGCCACGAGTCCCACACGTGCGGCTGGGACCTTCGATGACCCACAAGTGCCCATCTGAACTCTGACCTCCAGCTCGTCTCTCTCATCATCTGCAGGGTCCAATAAAAACTCCGGGGTTTCTTTTCTTTTTGTGTATGTGACTGCTTGTGGGCCCGTCTATCAGTAGAATTGAGTAAGTGCTTTGAATCATTGTAAATTCCTGCTCTGCATATTCGCTTCAAGTCTTGCCTCCTTGTCTTTTATTGTAAATAAATTATTAGAAATG
>NC_140962.1:16712358-16777358 GCF_056783735.1 Eptatretus burgeri | reverse complement strand
GCTGCCTCACTGTTGTTGAGAAGCCATTAAAAGATCTGAGATTGCTCCGACAAAGATATAAACGACAGCAAAATAGAAACTGGAGCGAAGTCGATGGTGTGCCATTGCAAATCCCCATACTTCCCACATAAAGCAAAGTTGAAAGATGGCAAAAAGTTCCACCAGGAACGACCCAATATCAAATTTTGAGTTAAAATATATTTTTCCTGTTTTTACCCCTGTGACCTTAAGTCCCCACCCCTTTGGGCATGAACAGGGGCTCAAATCCCAAAAAATCGTTACATATTTCATGCGTTCCCCAATGTTGATTGTATATACAAAGTTTCATTAAAAATGATCCTGTAATTGCATTTTTATTATCTTGACAAAACGAAGTTTTTGCAAGATCTATTACTTGGTAAGTTTTTTTTTTTTTTTGTTTGTTTCTCTGTAATCATTGGATTTTTCACCTTTATATCACTCTGTAGAGCACAATTCTCATCGGAAACTCTTGTGGGTACACATATCGTAGTATAATTACAATACCCTTCAGCACACATAAAGGTCAAGGTCACTTTGCGGTAAATCATGGAGGTCGACGGAACCCTTATTTTTTGAGTAATTTTAATTGAATCATCTCCAAACGTTATGGGAATGTAGTATATGGTCTGGCGCTCAGCTGATTAGTTTTTGGTGGCGATTGTCCTTGACCTTCATGGTTAGCGCCTGAGGTCAATCATATTTGACCCCAAGGTCAAATTTTCAAGTTTTAGGAACCATATCGTGTAGTACCTCAAATTGAACACCTCGATGAGTGCTTTCTAGATATGTCAAGATTGAGACATTATGACGTCATTTGGTGACGTTATGAGGCAAATGCATATTTTTCATGGTTACTCTGTAGAACGATTCTCATCGGAATCTCTCGTAGGCAGATATTCCTCAAGGAGTCGCTCCTGGTGGATAGCAGCTCTGTTCACCTCAGTGTGACCTTAAAGAAGACACATGTGGTCACCTTTTGGCAAGATACGGGTCACCCGTAGGGTGACATTGGTTTTTTTTCATGTGGTATTTGACCTTTTCACCCCACCCCATGCGGTGGGGCCAAAAATGATACTGCTCTCGCACCTTGCCATGTGATGATCACAACTACCAAGTTTGAATATGGAAAATAACACAACACACCTGGTTGCTCCCGCAAGTAGCGGGTGCTTCTAGTAATGTGAATTCAGGAAGCATGAGATATGAAAGCAAATAAAACATTGGTTTTAGGAGAATAATGATGTGCTAAAAGTGTCCAAGAATTGCTTGAACAGAAAGCTATGCGATATAGTTGTATGGATGAGTGATGGTTTCTGGGATTGGTGTAGTGCAGGCATGATTGGCTGAATTTTTTTGGCCCTTCTGCACCAAAGTTTCTTGTATTGTATATCCTTGTGCAGTACTGTGTGTATCCTTGTATAGTTTACATAAGTGGGTTTCTGCTTTTGTGCATTTTGGCAAAATGTCTGACTTTGCCAAACTCTTTGGGAATGGCATCCTAAATCATGGAAGTAAAGAAACAGACATTCTGAAATCGTTCACTGCATTTTAAAAATGAAGAATTGGGAAAGGACGCTGGGAAGGCACTTACGTGTTTGCAAGTTTTATTTTTATACATACAAAGTCGAGGCTCATGGAAGATCGAGAAGAATGAGCGGATCAGGATGCAACATAATAAAAGGAACGGCAGAAAGAGAAGGTGAAATGCTAACAGAGGGTTGGGGGGGGAGGGGGGGTGATCTGAGATGGTGGTGAGCAACTGTCTTGAAGACCTGGAGGGAGGAATGAGATTGAAGAGACTGTGGAAGTTGGTTCCACAGGCAGTTAAAGAGAGAAACACATGAGTGGAGGTGAGTAGTGATCCTGGATTTTGGGAGTTTCACTAGGTGGAAGTTGCTGGTGGACCGTGTGGACCCTGCAAATGCCTGGGGTGACAAAACACGAGAGGACAGAGGGTGCAAAACCAGAAAGGAGGTGGAAAAAGACAGAGACCTGTTGGCAATGGCAGTGATGGACCCATAGATTCAGTTTCTGTTTTTTTCAAATTTCTTTTTTTTTTGGCAGGGGTGGTCAGAAAACGTTTTTGGGGCAGAAAACTTAAATTTTTTTGTATACAAAATCGAGGCTCATGGAAAGAGGATAAAAGGGACACAACAAGAAAGTGAATGAGGTAACAATAAAAGAGGAGAGAAAGGGCAGGAAACACAGTAACCTGCAAAAATAATAAGATTGCGTTAGGTCGGATTAAAATGGCCATTAGCGGTGGGAGAAGACACGAGTTGGTGATGCACCGCTTGCTTTAAGCAATAGAGGGAAGAGTGCAATGAACCATCTCCAGAAGGAAGTTCACAAATGGGAGAGTGGAGGTGGGAAGTAAGCCTGGATTTTGGGAGTTTAACCAGATGAGGGTTATTGGAAAAACGTTGGTGAGAGTAGGGTGGCTGAGAGAGCAGAGGGAAGAGAGCTAGATTGGAGTAGAGGTTTAAAAAAAGCAGACCAGTTTCTTTTTTTTTTTTAAATAGTTAAAGGATTCGGGTTAAATGCTACGTTAGGGTTACTAGTCTGCTAAGGTTCGGGTTACTCGTCCGCTATGGGGGGTTTTGGGGAGGCTCAGCCTTGTGCTTCGGCCTCATCATGATAGACGTTACATGTGGTTTTGAAAATCTATGTTTGCATTCTGTCCCTAACGCATGTTAGTGCCATTAATGAGGTTGTTGGCTGATTATATAGTAAAATAAACGTTAATAAACACATGTGGGGTTTCTCCATGCACATTGTCCCATGCTCTTTTGTTCTGTCATGCTGAATCCTTGGCAATTAAAAAAACACAGGGAGGGGTTGGAATTTTATGTTCAAAAGCCTTTTCTTTGACATTTTAAAGGTTTATTGGGATCATTGATGTTAAAATGCATATTAAAGTAGAATCTGGAAAAGCTCTCTGAAAAGAGTTTCAAAACGTTCTGATTATGTCTGTTTTATAACTCGAATAATGTTCATTTGCACTTGCTTGAGGTTTTCTTTTTGCTCTGAACAGTCTGCGTGCCTCTGGCTATGCCAGAAATGGAATCATTGGCTGCATGGATTCTTGATTTCTTGAGAAAGTGTTTGGGGGATGGGGTGGGGGTTGTTTCGCAACGTAATAAAACGTGAAAGGGCAAATCTGGTTTCATATAGCATGTGGCACAATAGCAAATGCTTATGGTATATGGGATGAAAACGTGGGTTTCTAGAATATGAATCAGAGGTTCAGATGGGAACAGTTTAGCACAGGCAAACCGAATTTATATGTCAATGTTAAACATCTATTCTGGTGCATTTTTACCAATGATTACATCGGAAGATATGAGCAACATACGAGGCTTGGCAGGATAGCCTATACATATGCACACTCGCTTCTGAGCTGTCTAACCTGTGTTGGAATCTCGAACCAGCTATAAACTGTCATTCTGGTGTTTCACAGGCCGAGCGATATCTTAGCGTGTGCACGTCCATCAACGGACGTTGAGCTGGAGGAACCGTCTGCCAGCAATGATTGTTGGTGTATGTTAGAGATCCCACGGTGTCTTTCACAAAGAGGAGACGAGTTATCGGCGTAGCACCCTGAACAAATTCCAAATTCCTGCACCTTCATTCGACTATGTGGCATTCTATCCGAGAAACGTTTCACAAATCTCAACCAGTTGACAAATGCCCCAGAGCCCTGTAAAGAGTATGGGCCTCTAATTATAATTAAGTTCATAATTATTAAGCAACGTGCAATCACCAAAAAATAATATTTCAAAGGAAATTATATTTACACTTTTATTTACATCAGTTCTGCCCTTTCTTTCCTCAAAATGTCCATGCTGGTGGTATTATTTGTCACAATCAGTAGGCCCTTGTTGACCCTCAGCTGGTTCAGCAGTTAATCTTTTTTTAAGATTTCCATTTCCTTAAGGGTAAATCCGAACTTGCACCAAACTGCTTGAATGGCTTCGTTCTTCAAAACTGGTGCTTCACAGGCTGGTGTTTCAAAACTGCTGACCACCTCTACCCAAAAAACCAAAATGGTATGGGCAGCCCCAATAAATCAGGAAATTCTGCAGGAACCACCTGAAGGTTTCTGTGTACCATCTTTTGTGCCAGGATTATCTTAAACTTGAAGGATTGGCAGGATTTTTAAATCGGTAGGAGTGAAGGTAAACGTTCAACCTGTGGACACTCTGAGGCGAGCATTAATTAGTGTCAAGGACAAAATGCACAAAATGACTGCACAGGTGTGGTAGGTATGTATCCCATGTGTCTGTGATGCGGAATATATAAGAGAGACCGGGAGGACTTTGGGCCAACACATCAAAGAACACTGCAAGGCCTTTGAATACAAACATCCAGAAAAAGGTCTGCTATTGCCAAGGAGGGGTTAAGGGCTGGCCATATTATACCCTATGGGACAATGTTAACGTTCTGGTTGCATACCCGAACTATGTGAGGAGGCAGATATTGGAGGCTTGGCTTCTGTGCCAGATCTTCCTTATTATCGGCCATGAACTTGATACCATTTGCATGGGTTAAACTCGGACCACATTCCATTTCGATCTCTTGCTTATGAAGTCCAGTGAAAAATTATGAATACCAATGGTGAAGTTATGAATAACACTGATCAATGGTGAAGTCCAACCTTCACCTCACAGCCCATTTTTCACAGAAGAGTGTCCAAACTTTTGTCATGGAACCACAATGTAAGCATATTACCAACTGGACAGGGTACTCCGTGACCCCAATTGTTTCATAGAAGTGGCATGAGTAGTTACCTAAGAATTTATCAACTGCATTCTCCAAATTGAGGAAAGCCCATCCATTTTTCCCTTTCACACAGCTTTTTTTCAACAAGTGTCCTGCGAAGAACATGCCATCAATTCTCCCGTTTTTTTCCTTTCTGAAACTAAACTGCCCTTTTTAGAAAAGTGAGTTCCACTACAAGATGAATGTGGCTATGATTCTCTCAAACTATTTCTTGCAGGGACAGCAAGGCAATTCCTCAGTACTTTGAGCAGTTGTGCATGCCCCTTATATTTTAAACTAGCAAAGGTACCCAGCATTGCTGGGCAACGCCAGCTCCCTCCTCCCACTCCACCCCCCCTCTCTGGACTCTCACCCCACCCCTTCCCCTCCTTCCTCCTCCGACTACACCCCCACTCCCTCCAGACACCCGCCCTACCCTTTTCCTTCCTCCTCCACCCCCATTCCCCCCAGACTCCCACCCCACCCCTTCCCCTCCCTCCTCCTCCTACCCCACCCCCACTTCCTTCCTCCTCTTCCCACCCATCCCTCCCTCTGTGGGGAGGGATGTGCCTCTTCCCACCCATCCCTCCCTCTGGCCTCCCACCTCTTCCCCAGGACAGGTGGTGGCTGGTGTTTAGAAGTTATGAATTGTGAGGAAATGACTTGAAATGTGATTCTTTAAAGTTTTGTACCTTCGGCATGCAAAGGTGTAGTATCACAAACAAACAAATACCTCATTCGCTTTTATATACAGTGGCCTGCAAAAGTATTTACCCCCTCCAAAGTTTCACATTTTGATTCCAGCTGAGTGTATTTCATGATGCTTTCAAATCAAATTTAATATATAGAGTCTTCACAAACTACTTCAAAGTGAAAAAAATGCAGATAAAATGTGAATAACTTAAATTAATAACGAAAATCAGATGATGCTCAGTTGCATAAGTATTCAATCCCTTTGCCTAATTAACCCGAAATCACTTCTGGAGTAAATTATTTGTTTGAAAATCAGTGTAATCGGTTTCACCTGAAAGTAATTAGTGGTTTAACTTAAAAACAAGGACAAATGTGTCCAAGAGTCGTGTCCTAAAGGCAATAACAACAACAACTTCCGATATTTCGTCACGTGCCTTGATCGAGCCAATAGCGAGACCCGTCATGGAGGCTCCTGTTCATGACGAGAAAATCGTGTATTTACGAAATTACAACACATTAAATGGAATAATCTTTAAATAGTAACGTGAACTTTTCGAAACTTTAAAGCAAATGTCTGAATATATTTAAAAGTTGATGATATACGCTCTCAAAAGGCACCCTCAATGCGAGGATGTGTACAGGTGTTTAGTATTTAAGGAGATCCGGATCCTGTATTTAAAAGAGCAGAGTCTTAAAGGTTTTTTCTTCACCAGAAGAAGAACAAGAAGAAGACGAAGAAGAACAAGAACAACAACGCGGAGCTCTCTTAGAGCCACGTTCGCTACGCGAAGCGTGGCTAATTATACTCCGCTTATCTCAGAAGTTTGAAGGTGCAACTCACTTGGTCAACCAACAGGGTAAACATGAAGACCAAGGATTTCCAAAAGATTTCCAAAGAAGTCAGACATAAAGTGGAGAAGCATCATTCAGGAGAGGGTTATAAGAAGATTTCAGTCACTCATTATCCCTTTGAGTATGGTGAAATCCATCATGAAGTGGAAGACGTACCATACCACCCAGACTCTACCCAGATCAGGTCGCCCATCGCTTGTCCCGTTGCTTTGCTTATTCTGATCCTTTCATTTATTTTGCCTTCCTAACTCCGGGGATTTTCTATCATGGAGAACCGAGCCATTCTGCAGCCTTCTGCTGCTTTTGTTGCACTCAATGAAGTTACACTTTGGGAAAAACAGAACAGTAGAAAATGTTAAGTTTAATGCTTTGGCAATTCCACATTTTCTTGTGTAAATATGGAGAAAGAAGGTGCAAGCCTTGCTTAAAGCTTATAAGATATACCCATGGTGATAAGAATTGTTAATTTCTTCACATTTTCAAATTTCACTCCACATTTCAACACTTATGTCATCCACGACATCCAATCCTCAAATCTGAAATGTTATTTCGATTATATACTTTAGTTAGACCGTGAGAGTACATCGTATCGAGTTTCCAAGACGAGGCAGTTTTAGTCAGCTGGATCAGAATGGTGGCTGTGACCCCAGCAAGGTGAAGTTGTGCTAACCAAGGATAAGCCTTTCATGAAGGTTCCCCCTCCCCAATATTTCCACTTATTGTAGTGGCATGCTTTCATGCTTACAACTGGCTATGAAGAACAGTGCATCACTACTGCTATTGAATAGCGGGCACCACTGATGCAATTCACCTATTACCAGTTCACTAGTACTCATTTTGCTGACGTCAGAAGGATGACAGGCTGAGTCAACCCCACTTGGTGTTAATTCAATAGTGAAAAACATGGCTCGAACTCAGGACCCTAAGATCCCAAGACCACTACCCTAACCACGAAGCCAACACCAAGCTTTTCATGAAGGTAAGCCATTAATTATCTTCAAAAAAAAATTTTTTTTTAATTGACCCAAATACCCAGTTTTCATTCATGCACTCCCTTTGAATTACTATTATGTGCATGCAAAGTTTTGGGCTGCCAGGTTTCCAGGTTTTGGAGTTATTGAACACACACACACACACACACACACACACACACACACACACACACACACACACACACACACACACACACACACACACACACACACACACACACACACACACACACACACACACACACACACACACACACACACACACACGATGAAATATGAGTAGATACAAGATTGAGGGACATTTAAAAAGCGAAATTTGAGTAGAGCAAGGAAAATATCAAGGCTCGTGGGAATACCAATGAAAATATTTATTCCCAATATGCTGCTTCTACTCAACCAAAAATGGATGAAATCCCTCAATGTCAGACATAAGTTCATGGCCATCTCTCTGGACATATTTCATGCTTTTGATACAGTCTGGCATCGTGCCTCGCTCTCCAAACTGTCTGCCTATGGCATCGTGGGCCAACTCCACACATGGCTTACTGACTTTCACTGCTCTCGTAGCCAACATGGGCCACTTAATGGAATCCTTTCATCTCCTCTTCCTGTCAAAGCTGGAGTGTGCCAAGGCAGTGTTCTTGGCCCAGTCCTATTCCGAGTCTTCATCAATGATCTCTCTGACTCTCTGGAAAATCCTCTTTATCTATTTGCTGATGACTTATCTTCTGCCCTGACCTCCTTCAGACAGGCAGGCTTCAGCCTCTTCCCTCTCTTCAGACCTTGAAAATCTCACAAGCTAGTCAAACACTTGCAATATGTCTTAAATCCTGACAAATCTCACACGCTCACTATCTCTCTCCGAAAGGACCGTCTCGCAACCCCTCTCCCTATTTACTTTCTCAACAACTTTCTTGATGAAGTTCAGCCATTAAAACTCCTGGGTCTCACCATGATCTTTATTGAGCAAACCACATTTCAAAGTTGTCCTCCAAAGTCAGCTGCCGACTGGGCATCCTCCATCATATAAAGTCCTTCCTTAGCACACCCGAACTCCTATCCAGCTGCAAGGCCTTCATCCGCAGCTTGATGATGTATTGCTCTCCTCCTCTGGATTGGATCCCCTACCTCACATCTTGTTCAGCTTGACGCTGTTGTAACCAAGGTCTTCAAGATCAATGGAATCTCCTGCGCTGAAGCTAAGTCCATGGGTTTATCACTTCACCATCACAGACAGGTCAGACAGTGGTTTGTCTTCTATCGCCTCCTTTCTGGTCTTGCACCCTCTGCTCTTTCTCTGCTTCCCCCCAAACCCCCCAGTTTTCTGCAAGGCTCACATGGTCCACCATCAACCCTCTTCTGGTAAATCTACCTGAATCCAGAATCACTGCTCACCTACACTCATTCCTTCCTCTTTCTCCCACCCGTGGATCAGCTTCCACATCGTCTTCAATCTTGCTCTTCCCTCCAGCTCTTCAAGACAGCTGTTCAAATTGATTGAGTCGACCGGTGTATGGGAAACATTGTGGATTTACTTGCATTTTGAGTGGACTGTGAAGGGAAAAATCATTGTGGATTTACCAACGTTTTCATGAGGCACTCGGGGCCGAAGGCTCCAATTCAACCAAAACTCATTGAATGAATCAAGGTGAAGGAAGGGATTTAAGCTGGAGCAGGTTTTTAATGCCGAAGAGATGAGATTATTTTGGAAGAGGATGCCATTTTATACTTTTCCGTCCAAGCAGGATTGTTTTACCATTCTTATATGTGGCAATGCAGCAGGCGATTTAATTGTGCTCAGGACGATACAGCCATAGCAAGTTCTACATCCACATCTTTCTAACCTTCACCCTCCCCCTATAGCATCATCATCTCCAAGCTAAGTCTTGTGTTTTCTATTTGCAGTACATAATATTGTTACGGCTGTGGAAATTCGCAAATCGCCATTCAGGGCCCGTAGATGAGATAACTCTAAGTCCATGTGTAGTTAGCCCCAAACCCGTTGTTTAGAGGGAATTTATGTTATTCATTCTGGCTGCGATGCTTTGAGATAGCCGTTTTTCTGTTCTATCTTTATTTTGAACCAACCACGTCTCAACCGCCATCACACAACAACCACCTTAACCACCACCGATAAACCCTCCACCACCCTCACCTCTTTCCTTCTACGGCCATTCCCGCACCACCTGTGAACACTGAGCGTCGGGCTGTCTTGGGCTCGTTCAGCGGTACGCACCGAGCCACGAGTGCAAATAGCAGCCTTTCCGAAGGAGAATCCGGATCAGGAACGCGACACGCCCACTTCTGATCCGTCCAATTAGCAAGCACGGAGCGGCTTGGCCCCGCCTCCAGGCGCGTCTGTGTGAAATCGATATATGCAAATTCTAGGATCAGGGGAGGTTCACACCCACTTTTCCTCCGTCCAATCGGTGAGTGTGGCTCCGCCCCCGAGGTCATCCTGATCCGGAAATTTGCATATTGTTTTCTCCTGCCGGCCTATAAAACGGCGAGCGCAAGGCGAATCGTGGCAGAGTGTGGCAGCAGAAGAGTGTGGCAGTAGCAGTGTGTGGCGGCAGGGCAGAGTGAGTCAAGTCATCGGTGTGGCAGAGAGTGGAGTTGGGTGGCGAAGTCATAGAGTTGGGTTCTGCAGTCGGCTGAGGAGAGTTGTGGGAAGAGGCAAAGGAGCTCGGGTCCGAGGCGAGAAGGACGGCGGTCGGCGACGAGGTCGCGGTGTGAGATCGCTCGTCGCGGGACCCAAGCCAGCCAGCCATTCTCCTCCCCCAGGGCATCAACAATTCCCCCTCGCCCCCGCGCTGAGATAGTGCAAAAAGGGGGCCCCGTTCCCACCCCACTCCAAACGTCGTGCCAACGAAACCCGCCAAGGAGCACGGAGTCGGGGCACAGCCACGCGGCCACATCTGCGGCTCGTCCGCCAACGCGTCACAAGGATGCGTGTAGGAAACCCCCGGTCTCACGGGCCTGGCCGCTCCTTCAGGTCACGCCCGCATATTGGCCTACAGGCCCGTCTGCCCCCTTGTCTATGAGGGTGGCTTCTTTCCTTTGCTTTTAAGTAAATGTGTGTTGGCGCCGTCTGTCAAGTAGAACTGTATAAGTGTTGCCGTGTGTGCGCGTATTCGGTAGTAACTCTGCGTCATTGTTTCTTTTGTTTTAACTGCTACATGTGCATTTTGACTGTTTGGCTGTATATGTGTGCTTTCCGTGTGTCGCGTAATAAATGTGCATTGTGTGAACTGTTTTCCCGTTTCGCTTCGTCTTTTCTTTATTGACCCTCCATCCTGCTTCACGTAAAGGGTTCGTAGTGGGCTTAATACGCCAGTAATTAATCTGAACCGTCCAGGTCGGTGATAACACCGCTCGGTTATCCCGATAGTACGGAACGGGCCGCCAAGCGGCCCATTTCCGGAGTCGACCAGCGGCGAGGTGCGATCGCCCGGTCGACCATTCGCGCAGGAACTTAGGTCGATCGAATTTGGCAAGCGACCCAATCCTGCGCGGGTGGGCAATTGGCACGATCGTGGTGAGGTTAAACCCCCACCCGTGACTAGCTCCCGGCGTTGGTCCGAGAGGGTCACTACTGAATTGTCCGTTCCGGTGGGCGAGGTGGCCGCCATTCGAGTGGAGCGGCCGATCGCATGCCGGCAGGCGCGAATTCGCAACAATATATTTACCCTTACCCACCTCACTGTGTTGTAATATATTTAAATGGAACACCGATTGATTGTTGTTTATTTTATGCCACATTTATTGTATTTACATGTTTATTGGGTGTTAGCTAGACTACCCTTCGTCTCAGGTTTTCCGTCTGTTGGGTGGTCGATAGACTACCGTTTTTCTCAGGTTTTCCGTCTGTCTGTCTGTATGTCTGTCTGTTTGTTTGTATGTAATGGACAGCTCTGGAGGCCAGAGGAGTCAACCGATTTTGATGAAACTTGACTGGTAGGTTCATACCAGGATCGAGTTGTATGCTTTTGAGCACCGTTGCTATGGACGCCACCGTTGCCTAGCAACGGGACTTTGAAATTTTTGAAAAAATCCGAAAATATATATATATATATTTTCGAAAATCAAAAATCGGTTTCCGCGCTTTTATGCACACTATAATCAACCTCTTTGTCAAAAATTTTCAGCTCGATTCATCAAAAACTGTATGACTAGTATGCAATTATATTACTATATGCTTTCACCCCAATGTTCGTGTTGGGATTCCGTAATGTAGGGTTAGGGAATCGAACACAAATGATGAATGGACAGTTGCTTGTCATGTTCCTATATGGAATAACGAATGGCAAAAATGTCATCTGATGTGTTCTCTTCTCTACATCTATCTATAATTCCAGGTGTGTGTGTGTGTGTGTGTGTGTGTGTGTGTGTGTGTGTGTGTGTGTGTGTGTGTGTGTGTGTGTGTGTGTGTGTGTGTGTGTCTGTCTGCGACCACTGTTTCTCGACGACCGCCGGTCCGATCTGATTGAAACTTGCCAGGAATATTGCCGGGGACCCGCGGATGTGCCTTTACAAGGTTTGATATTAATCGGCCGAGCGGTTCCCAAGTTACGGCCATTTTATTGCTTTTTTTTCAGTGTTGGAAAGGTGTATATATCGCAGCTGAAGTGTCGTTCCACCTTATCATGCCATTTTTTCCCAACGATATCTCAGAATAATGATAACAGCATATTAGTAATAATAATAATAATAGCACAATAATTGGCATTAATAAAAAGAATAACGTGATACAATGACCAATGTCTGTCAACCAATAACGACCTATATATTGTCTGTCAACCAATAATGACCAATAACGTCTGTCAACCAATGACAGGACACTGTGCTATGACATCACGAATTATGTCACAATGAATGTTTATTAGTTTGTTTATTTATTTATTATTATTATTTTTTTTGCACGATTGACGTAACAATTCTTCTTCTTCTTCGTTTGGTATGACGTCACAATCGACGCTGGGGACCTGAGTATGTGCCTTTTCAAGGTTTCATATCGTTCTTCATCCGTTTCAGCTGTTTCCCAACTGTTTCCCAAGGTTTGAAAGCTTTTTTTTCCCAAAGGTTTGAATTAATTGTTCAAATTATTTATTAATCCCAAGGTTTGAATTTTCCCAAGGGAAACAGCTGTTTCCCAAGGGTTTGAAAGCTGTTTTTTTCCCAAGGTTTGAATTAATTGTTGTGCTTGGTAGACATTTGTGAATACATTTACAGAGAGAGGGGGGGAGAGGAGGGTGAGAGAGGGGGGTGAGAGAGGGGTGAGAGAGAGGGGCGTCACAATTCAAGAGAGGGGGAGAGCGGAGGGGGGCAAGAGAGGGGGTGAGAGAGGGGTGAGAGAGAGGGGCGTCACAATTCAAAGAGAGGGGGCGAGAGAGGGGTGAGAGAGAGGGGCATCAATTCAAGAGAGGGTGAGAGAGAGGGTGAGAGAGAGGGGCAAGAGAGGAGGGGGGAGAGAGGCTGGGCGAGACGGGGGGGGCGAGAGAGAGAGGGGGCGTCACAATTCTTCTTCTTCGTTTGATATAACATCACAATTGATGCTGGGGACCTGAGTATGTTTCCCAGGTGTTTCCAAAGTTATGGAGATTTATGATACGGTTCGTCTGATCTAATTGAAAAAAAAAAAGCCCCAATCCAGTCGTCGTTTACAAGAGCGAAGGAACGAAGCTGCACCTACCGGCACGCACCTACGAGCCCGCACTAGTATTTCAAATTCGCCTTTGTCTATTGACCACCCATGTCGCCTACCGGCTTATTTCAATATTAACTTGATATATATGTATATATATATATATATATATATATATATATATATATATATATATATATAACTAAAACTCTCATCTTGTATGCATGTATACATGTGTGTTCCCAAAATACAGCCAAAACGGTACTCGATAGCACAAAAATTTTCGGCCCACCTTACTCACCATTCTCCTGCGGTGTGCAGTATCAAGTTTCGTTCAAATTGGGCAACGAAAAAATTATTAAAAAATCAATTCCCGATTCAGTCAAGTACTCTCCGGGAGAATTTGATCAATGCAAACAACCTCAGCGGTATAGTTCGCTGGAGCTTTTTTTTTTTTTTTTTTTTTTGAATTTTTTTTTTTTTTATCAACCACTGTCACAACGGGAACCCAACGGGTTCACGGGTCGTCTTGTGTATATATGTATGCATATATACATATATATATATATATATATATATATATATATATATATATATATATTATGTGTTTATTTCAATTGGAATATGTTTATGGCTACCGCCAATCTTCCTCGATATTTTCTTGAAGTCCAGGATACGTACCCCCCTCTTCCCATTGACCCTTGGTCGTCATGATCACGGAATTTTCCAGGAATGTAACCCCTGCAATATTGGAGGGTTTGCTGGTATACAAAAAAGCATCATGCAATAAGCTCAGGTAGCATCAAAATGTGAAAACTTTGGAGGGGGGAGTGCAGGGGGTGAATACTTTTGCAGGCAACTGTATCTCTACAAGCCCAACCTCGCATCTCTTTTGCGAGGAACATTTTACAGATCTAAAGCAGATAATGAGTTCAAAAGCAACAAGAACACACACGATGTCTAGCCTTTAATATATACCTATTTCCCACTTCTCCACAAACCCAACAACATACCTTTCTTTACTGTAAATAGTTTGCTCAGTAGCATCTGAATATTATGTAGATTTCAGGAATTTGCCTTCCCTGTCCCACCATGAACATATTTGGAAAACGGATCCATGAACAGTGAACACGTATAGATTTTTGTTCTCTTTGAACTGTTTACCTTGGTTTGAATCTCGAACTGACTGGAAACTGTCTTCCTGGTGCTTCACATGCTGGGCGATTAATGAATCATTGTGTGTGCCATCCATCGGATGAACGTTGAGCTGAGGACCCGTCTGCAGCAATGGTCATTGTTGGCCAAGGGTATGTTTGGTGAAGATTTTGCGAGTTATCCTGGGCCTACCCTTGCCAAATCCCTGCCACCTTCAAATGAAACTCAGACCTGGCAGGCCAGTTCATGAAAGACATGCAAAACCTTTCCTGGGTAACCCCACAAGAAGATTTGAATAATCGAGGCTGTGGAAGAGGAAGTATTCATTTGCCCTGTTGAGATAGAAAAACGTACATTAACCAACAAATCAATATGCAACACATTCTTCACAATTATTAATATTTTATTTCTGAAAAAATGCAAAAGGTTGTTATGAAGTTGGCCAAACACTTACTTTCTCATAAGTTTTTTTTTTTTAATATAGATTTAATTTAAGTAAAAGTAGGCCTACACCAAGCTCTTTATTAAATCTTTTGATTTAATCAGAGACAATGACTTCGAATCTCATGGATTACATGCGATTTGGCTGTCTTCTCCAATGCTTTCTGGCTCATCTTGTTCATTTTTTACATCAAACCTCGAATCATTCAAAAAACATATCCACCTATAAATCACTCCATTACGACTCCTGTTGACGGTTTCCATTCTGACTGATCATTTAGCCATCCGGTCCATTATACATTACAATATAGCCATTATATTACAAAATTTCCATTAACTCACAACGGTTTTTGCTCCAGAGGGTTTGAGAATTTCAGACTGCAGGTCAGTTTATGGGCAGCCTTATGGTCCACTTACTTGGCCGGAAGAGAATAGAGAGATGAGGCAGTTGGAAAGCTTTGGTTACCTTTCAGGATCTTTTCACCAACTTTTAATCATAATTTCTTGTTAAGCATGCCCTTTGGTTTTATATTAAATTGGGGGTCGTTTTTCCACCTCAGTTCCCCTTGAAATCGGCAATGTAAAAATAAGTAATCATGTGAAACAAAAATAAATTCTGAATTGAAAAACAAAACAAAACAACAGCTAATGTCCTCTTTAAAGAGGATGGAGGGGAGGGGAGAGAGAGAAGGAAGAGACAGAGACAGAGAGAGGAGAGATGGGAAGGAGGGAGAGGGAGGCAAGGGGAGAGTGAGGAGGGAGCTGGGCGGGGGGAAGAGCGAGGAAGAGGGGGTGGGGAGAACGACGCCTCAACAAACATCACTATGCACTCCAGGATCTGGGAGGAATAATGTGGGAGTGAGGAAGATGGGGGAGAGAGGAGAGGGAGAGGGGTTCTCAACTTGCGTTTGATAGTGGGACTTGGATAGAAGTTGGGGGATGTGGAGTAGTACAGGATTGAACGCAATGGGATACGTTAAAACAGCATGCTGAGACCGCCGGGAGATGTCCGTGCAGAGTGGAGAGGGGAGGGGGTTTGGGAGGACGTACACATGAGGGGAGGGAAGGCAGCATGAAGTGAAGGGAAGGTAGCGTGAGGGGAAGGGAAGGTAGCGTGAGGGGAAGGGAAGGTAGCGTGAGGGGAAGGGAAGGTAGCGTGAGGGGAAGGGAAGGTAGTGTGAGGGGAAGTGGAGGCAGTGTGAGGAGCAGGGAAAGGAAGGGCAATAAACGCGCCCAAACAGCAACAACATTTTATTTTTAACTGCCGGGTTCTATATAAAACCAGGAGGGAGCATTTAAAACCCACACTATTTACCTGGCAAAGGCCTGCCTGCATGTGCATGCTCGCACATGTAGCGACCTTTTCACCCATCTGGTCGGCTCACTCCGAATATGATTTGTACATGCTACACTATGGGGAAGCAGTTTTAAATTCAAAATTAAACTGTCAGTCCTCAACCGTTCCCTTAACAAAGGGAGAGAGAAGGAAGTGGTGGAGAGGGAGGAAGAGAGGACAGAGGGGAGGGGAATGGAGGGAGGGGAGGGAGAGAGGTGGGGGGGAGGCGAAGAGGGAACTAGGAGGGGGAGCTATGAATGGGGGAAGAGGGAGGAAGGGGGTGGGGAGAGCAGCACTTCACCAAATGTCGTTCTCCACTCCAGGAGGGGGATGGGAGCGAGGAGGATAGAGGAGAGAGAAGAGGGGAAGTGGGGAGGGGAGGGGATTTGGAAGGGTGTAAGCATGAGGGGAGAGGTTCTCGACTTGCATTTGGTAGAGGGACTTGTAGAGAATTGGTGGGGGGTGGGGGGGGATAGTACAGGATTGAACCAAATGGGTATGTTAAAACAATGTTAATACAGCACACAGACACTGCTGGGAGATGTCCATTCTGGTGGAGAGGGAAAGGTGTTTGAGAGGAGGTAAGCATGAGGGGAGGGGAAGGGAAGTCTGCGTGAGGGTAAGGGAAGGTAAGGCAGCATGAGGAGAAGAGAATGTGGTGTGAGGGGAAGGGAAGGCAGCATGAGTGGAAGGGAAGGTGCCATGAAGGGAAGGCAGTGTGAGGGGAGGGTAGGGAAGGGTGATAAAATATACCCAAACAGCAATTTTTAAAATTTTAACTGCTGGGTTATCCATAAAAAACCAGGATGGAGCATTTAAAACTCATGCTATCTACATGGCAAAGGCCTGCATGCATGCATGTTCACACATATTGCAACTTTTGCATCCCTAGGTCGGCTCTTTCCAAATATGATTTGTACATGCTACACTATGGAGAAGCAGTTTTAAATTCAAAACTAAACTGTCAGTCCTTAACAGTCCCCTTAACAGATGGCGGTAGCAGGGAGAGGGATGAGAGAGGGAGAGGAGGTTGGGAGAGGGAGAGGGGAGGCGGAAAGGAGAGTGGGGTGGGGGAGAGGAAGCAGGGACGGGGGGCAGATGTGGCAAATTTCTCTCCTGGCAGATGTGACATCCAACGTCCATCCAAGAGACAGCACACACATTGATAAATCACCCTGCCTGTCACATACCGGGATGACAGTTTCTATCTGGGTCAAGATTCAAATCCAGTCGAGACAGCTAAGAACAAGTGTGCGTACCTCCTGGCTATCCTGCAATGATGTGGTGATTCATTGCTTTGTAACAACTGAAAATTTTTTTTACTCATTGTAATCATACAATTTATTTTGCCTTCCTAACTCTGGAAATGTCCCCATGCAGAACCGAGCCATCATATCACCATCAATGCTTGAAGAGCGCTCGCATGAGTGGCAAACCACTCAAGCAGGCACGCCAACAAAAACGGTTGAAGAAACTTTAAAAATGAAACGCTTAATTTTTTAATGTATCTATCTATGGCGAAGTGACAGGTTACATAATGAAAAAAATCGTACAAAAAGTGGAAACGTGGAAGAAAATAAAATTGCACATTTTCAGCGAGCACCGCCCGGCCGAACACAAGCGAATGGGCTCTGAACCTTGTTCAAGTCGATCGATATATTCAGTGACAGTGCGGATATTGTAGAGTGCTCACCAAGTGTCTTAAGCACTCAACCAAGAACTCCATTGAAATGGTTGATAAGGAACAGCTGGCTTGGCAAGCGATTAGCGATCGCCGATCAGTTATACAGGCACCATGTGCCTGGAGACACCCTGAATGTCAAGCGATGTCCGAATTGGACAAATGAACACTTTTTTTTTTCTAGCAGTGGGAACTACTGCTGAAGTCAATAAATAAGTTTAAATTTTGAAATTCGCCTGAGATTATGAAATTTTAGAGGTTATGGCTTGTGCGGAAATGAAATAAAGCCACAAACTGTGGCATCTCCGGATGTTTATGAGCATTGTAATGTATCCAGCAATTTGTCGGTATGATGATCAGACATTCAATGATTTGAATGAGGAAAGTGAAAAAAATTTTTACCATAAAGAAAGCATTGTGGCCTGTTCTAAGTAAAGGCATTTTAAAGCAGGCCAAAAAAAATTGATGAGTTACGACCCCAGCGAGGTGACCAAGGATGAGCCTTGATAAAGGTTAATTAAATAAGCCCATTAATTATCTTCAAAGGGGGTGTTTAAATTAACCCAAACACCCAATTTTCATTCATGCACTACACCTTAGCTTTCCCTAAGTATGCTTGCAAAGTTTGGGGCCACTAGGTTTTATGGTTTTGGAGTTCAGGAGGAGATGGACGGACGGATACACTGTCGGACGGATGGACTGATGAACTGACGGATGGACTGACACACACTGATATTTATTATTATAGCTAACGATCCATTTGTTGGAACTGCATGTAATGATCTTACACCTCCAAACCCCCAGGAGTACATTGGGCTCCAACTTCCCCTCCGCTCCCACCTCTTGTTTGTCTGTGTGGCACCATCCTCAAAATGTGACGACTCCATCTTCATCTTTCTCTCAGACAACATGGTCCAATTTCTAAACATTCTTCCAAGCTCTATCCTCCTTATATGTAGTAATTTCAATTGTCATCATGCCAATTGGCTGAGTGTTGGTACCTCTCTTACCAGTCATGACACTTCAGCAAAGGACTTCCCCAGGCAAAAATAGCATGCCTTTCCTGTAGTAATTCTCTGCAGACTACTGCAGTTGGACCTATGACTAATGATGGTAAATGAGTACTACTCTCATATACTATAGTTCTAACTGTAGCATTTTTGACTGGGTCTGTGACTCCATGGAACTGACTCAATCTGTGAACTTTCGAACCCAGATTTCTCCAAATGGCAAATCCTCTCTTCTGGAGAGAGATGACCAACTTTCCCACAAATGTCTCCTTCTCTTCCTCAGCTCCAATGGTTCATCTGATCATATACTTGTGAAAATCATCATCTCTCTGGCTTTTCTCAGAGAACTGCCTCAACAACAGCGAGTCTGGCATTTCAATCGAGCAGATTGGCAGGGACTGGAAGCGGCCATCTCTCTTCTGAACTGTTCTCCCATATAATACATGCTGCCCCTGACATTAACTCAGCCTGGGAAATCTTCCACAGAAACCTTCTCTCCTTTATGTAGAGATTCATCCCATCTCGTCTTCAGTTATCCAACCCTTCTTCCCACCCATGGTGCCTATGAATCCTGTGGTAAGGCAGTTGCTTTGAAACAACTTGCTTTCTCTTCTGAAAAGGAAATCTCAGATCATTTATGGCGAGAGCATCCACTCAGAGTCTGGGAGGTCGGCGATTCGAACCCCGGCTGAGTCATACCAAAAACTTTAAAAATGGTACATGCTGCTTCCTTGCTTGAAGTTCACCATTTCAAAGGTTAAAAGCATGGACAATCCCCATAGATTTGCATCCATGGGTTGGAGAAAATTCCTCCTTCAGAAATGCCATGCAGAGTGTGGAGAGAAAGGTGGTGCCATTGTTGTGACATCGCAGGTGCCCAGAATAGCCCGAGCAGTGATGGCACTTCTCCTCAGCTCAGTATCTGTGTTCTGCCTCATCTTAGTTTTGTGTTGTGTCGTGTGCCATGTGTGTGTACGCGCTCCACGATGAGCCTTCGATCATGTACAAAAAAAAAAAAAAATCCCGCAACAAGTGTGTCCACTCTGAAAAAAACATCTCGGCTCATTAGCCAAGTGCCTCGATTCTGTGTTTGCTTCCAAATCTTGTGCCCCAACCGCTCACTCTTTGTACCCACCCTCCCCAATCACACCCAGCTGCTGCTGGACCCTTCTGAACCTGAGAAGATAGAGATGTTTCTGGCATCCCTTGACTCCGATTTTGATTCTGCAACGGGATCCAACCACGACAGCTCACGTGTCCGAAAAACATGCTCCTCTTTCTGCTCTTTTCACCCTATCATTTGCCCTCGGTCATCTTCCACTTGCTTGGAAATCAGCCAACATCATCACATTACATTAAAAAAGGTGAAAAAATTGATTGCCTTAACTGCAGACTGACTAGCTTACTTACAATCATCAACAAGGTCATGGAATCTATCATCACAATTGACATAAAATACTCAGTGTCGCATCAGAGGGGCCTGTTGACATGGTCGCTCTGAGCCGGAAGTCTTATAAATGCTTCTGCGGATCCCAAAACAGTGTTTTAAGATGTTACTGCATTCAAAGTTACTCGGGTTCACCAGGGTTCACTCAACGTAGCCAAAAATGGGGGTATTCGCATGGGAAGGCAGGAAAATGGGAAAACGTTCATTTAAAATTAAAATGGTTTATTACGTAAAGGTATATGTTCAGCTAGAGACGAGATGCTAATAATAAATAAACTGGACAGACCAGGTGCTCAAATGACAATCAACAAATGACAATCAACAAATGACAATCAATCAACTAGTTGGGAGGAACATGCATTTCTGTGCAATTAAAACAAATAATGGCTAAAGCCAAACCCAACTTTGTCACCCAAAATAAATACTGGGACTCACACAACAATGGGGAATGAGCGAGGGCTTGAGGAAAGGCACGAGATGGTTGTGGGTCTAATGTGACCCAGATGATTGTGGGTCCGTGCAGGCTGGTATTGCGCAGGGCTAGTGTGGCACAGGGTGGGGGGGATGGCGATGAGGAGAGGGATGCTGCCTCTGCCAAGGTCCGATCCCAACTCCAACTCAATGTCCAAGACAAACCTGCAATTCCAAAAACTCTAACTCCACCATGACCACTCCAACTCCAAAACCAGAACTGCCATACACTGCATGGTCATAGCCCTCGTAAACGTTGGCACTGCCTTTTGGGCAGTGCATTGCGCTCATTGGCTGTCCACTTCTGTGGGTGTTCCATCTTCTGTGCCATTCCACCCCATGGGGCAGTCGCAATAAAAACCTGTTCCCCCGCCCCCCCCCAAGGTTCCGTAGGCGATCTCGCTGCCATGGCCTGCGGTGTGCTGGCCAAACAGTCCCTGCTGATCCCTCCTAAAGCGCAACGTGGTTTCCAGTCGTGCCTTTGTACCCAAGTCCTCACCCAGCCTCGCTCGAAAAACGGAGGTTTTACACAACAAACTTACTCCACACTGTCTTTCAGTTAACACTCACTGCCTTATCAGTGCAGATTTAACAACATGACAATCTTCCCTGTTGCAAGAGTAATCTTAGCTACATGGTCACACAGTTAATGCTATTCTTACCATAATCGAGCTCTGGATCCCTCCCCCCCCTTTTTTCCACATTACAAAACAAGCTTTTCTCCAGTGGTCTCATCTTAGATCATCAATTCAGATTCAGACCAGCATCAATCTACCTTGGAAATGCTACCTCTACTCTCCCAACAATGGATCAGGTCAGGTATGGGAGCATGCGCCGGAGCAGTGTGTCGCTGTTTCCACTTTCCGCCAGTACTCCAGGGGCCTCCGTCTGGCCATCCCCCAGGCAGATGCCTGGCCCAACCCCATCTCCTTGAGATGCCAATCAACCTGCTGCAACCACGATGCACGTGGTCAGCCAATTGGCCTCCTCCACTTACGAGGCTCCCACGCTGAGAGAATCTTGTGAGCAGGATAAGCATCAGGAAAACGAGCCACATGTCCTCACGGACTGTGCAGATAACAAATCTCATTTGAGTCTCTCTCAGCAACTGCTTGTTGGACACAAAGTCTGACCAGTGATAGCCAAGGATTCTCCGAAGAGCCCTCGTACCAAAGGGATTAAGTCTCCATCTCAGATTCCTGGTCAGAGTCCAAGTCTCACATCCAGAAAGCAAGACTGGAAGCACCAAGAACTTGAAGACTCGGATTTTCGTCCTCCTACACAGGTACGGACAGCGCCTCACCAATGATCCAGTGAATTCATGACTTCCCATGCCCGACCCAAATGTCTATTGACCTCTGACTCACAGCCAGAAGAGACATGAATATCACTGCGACGGTAAATGAATCTCTCCATGACCTCAACATCCTCACCATAAACAGGTACAAACAAGATAGCAGCATCAACCATGTCATTGAAAGCCTGGATCTTAGTTTTGACCTAGGAGACCCATAATCCCAGCGGCTCCGACTCCTCATTCAGCACCTCGAGGCCCCCCAGTCAGTTGGGATGATGCCTGTGTTCCAGGCAGAGCACAGAACTGCATGCACTGACATGAGTGCAGCACTTCCACCAGCCTTGAGAAGTTCAGCATGGATGCCACAGATCCTGAGAGCTTTACCCCATTTCAACCGGTTCACCACAGCCAGTTTCCACAAATGAAGGTGGATCACAGTTGATTGGAGTGTCAGCAATAGGGAGAGTAACACCCCTGACATCCAACTCGACAGCTAGTGGATCAGCCTGGTACAGCCGCCCAAAGTAGTTGGCCCAGCAGGCCTTCACTTCAGACTCTTTTATCAAAAGTCCACCACCGTCGTCTCTAACTGCAGGATACAGAGCAATTAGCTTGGAGGAATGCAATGCGCGAATTCCCCTGTAAGCAGGATGAGAACAATGGATGCTGCTTCTGCTCTCCCAACAATGGATGGAGGTCCTCAATGCCGGACATGAAATCAGAGCTATATCCCTCGACATGTCGTGTGCTTTTGACATGGTCTGGCACCCTGCCCTGCTCAGCAAACTCTGCACCTCTGGCATCCAAGGCCAACTCCACACATGGCTTTCTGACTTCCTCTACACTCATAGTCAACATGTGGCTATCAATAGAATCCTTTTACCTCCTCTCCCTGTTAAGGAGTGCCTCAAACCCCAAGGGAGTGTTGTGGGCCCAGCCCTATTCCAAATGTTCATCAACGATCTCTCTGACTCGCTTTATCTATTTATCTGTCTGAAAATCCTCCTTATCTATTTCTTGATGACTCCACTCTACTGTGACACCCCTCATTCTTCAAATAGGCAGGCAGCAGCCACTTCCCCCCCCTCTTCAGACCTTGATAGAATTACGATCTGGTAAACCGTCTCATCGAACACCTTTCACATTCTCTTCAATCTTATTCTTCCCTTCCAGTCTTCAAGACAGCTGCTCAGCACCATCTCAGATCATCCCCCCATCTAAACCCATGATCTTTCTACCCCTATTAAGCCCCAACCCCTCACAAGCCTACCCATTTCCAAATTTCCCATTCTCTTTCCTGAGTGTTTGCTTCTGTATTGATCTTTTCCACTCTGTACATCCTCCCCCACCACCCCTTATTTCTCCCAAGTCTCCCTCTATTTTGTCCCTCAACCATGCTGTTGGTGTTTCCTCCCTATTTCCACTGTTCCCTTTGTTCTGTGCATCCTGATCCGTTCTATGTTCTTGCTCTGACAAGAGCCTTGACTTTGTATACAAAAAGGGGGTTTCTGTCGAGGAAGAATAAACTCAAACAAAGGTTTATAACCTTTTTACAAAGCTCTGCCACGTGATCATTGGTCCATGTCGTATACGCAAAACCAGTATAAATGCTGGGTATCAAGTCAGGAAGTTTTTGGCTTGACTCAGCTAGGGTTTGAACGTCAAACTGCCAAATCTTCCAGACCCAGAGTGGACATGCTAACCCATTACACCACCAGGTCTGGTATCCATCTGAACCATTTATCTATATTCATCTGAATCAAATAGTCTGTCCTTTCAATTCCTCTTTCTTCCAAGACTTCCTTTAACACAAGCGCGCGCGCGCGCACACACACACACACACACACACACACACACACACACACACACACACACACACACACACACACACACACACACACACACACACACACACACACACACACACACACACACACACACACACACACACACACACACACACACACACACACACACACACCTTTTTTCTTCTTCTTTTTCCCCCCATTATCCTACCTACTGCATGTCTGAACTCTAAAGTTGGAACAAGCTGTCTGGAGCCTTCCTGAAAATACCCTTTCTAAGTGTTTGACCGTATAGCCTGTGCATCATCTGTAGTGATGTCAAGATGCACAGAGCCACTGTTTAATTACCATCATTCCTTCAGAGATGATGAAGAGAACTGCACTGGAAGCGGTGCAGTGATTTACTTTGGAACTGGGAACATTACAAAAGTTTGTGGCATTTGTTGAGATACGTTGTCTCGTCTTGGATATTTGTGGGTTTGCACTTCAGGAATAGGTCGATGAAAGTAGGTGAAAATCTTCTGATATGCTGTCACACATCGCATCATCCATACGAGCAGTGTTCGCCCCGAAGTCTTAAGCAGAGACACAATGTGCAATGAGAGCCTCATTACTTTGGAGGAACAAGCAGTTTATTTCGCTCAAAGCTATGTACGTTTTGTCACATTTTCTCTGGTTTTTGGGAGGCATTGCTCAAAGCAAAATAAATTTATCGGCTTTAAAAACCTGGCTAATACTGTGGAATAGTTTGAAAGACTAATAAGATGACATCATAATTCGGGAACATTTTTTGATTTTCTATCATCACCTTTGCAGTGAAAACACTAAAGTTCTTTTTTTTTTTCTTTGTATTGAAATATCAAAGAAAAGAAACACATGCAATGCAAGCCAATAATTTAGTCAAACCAGGGAAAGTATATTTGGTCAGGATTCAATAACAAATTTGTTCTCATGGTTGCATCGCTCTTGATGCGAGGCTATGCTGCTGATGTCCATGAGTAAGACATTTCCAAAGGGAAGCGTCGCTATCTTTTCACATGATTATGTTTGTCTGATAGCAAGATGCCTCTTCACACAAAATGCTTTAGTCATGTGTAGATCAAACTTTAGAAAATAATTCTTGCATTTTATAAATAATTACTGGTTGGTGGGATGGTCTGCAGGTATACATACGTGCTGCCCAGTTGTCTAGCCTGTGTTTGAATCTTGACAAAGCTATAAACTGTCAACCTAGTGTTTCACAGGCAAGGTGATTCGTCAATGCATGTTCCGTCCTTCGTTGGGATATTAAAACTGGGCGCTCCGTCTTCCAGTATAAGTTGGTGAGCTGTCGCCGGTGTTCTGAACAGATTCCAAATTCCTGCCATAACTACTGCTCAGAAGGCAATAGCAAACCACCCAGTATAGTCCTTGCCAAGAAACTGCTTTGGCAGCACCGATGCTCTGTAACAGAGTATGGTACATCAGAATCGGAGATAATGACAATTGCTAGCCTTCTTGTCCAGACATGACTAGCCCCTCTGATGTGTCTTCCTGGCACAGAGCACACTTGCTTCAGTCTGTTGTGAGAGAATGTGTTAATGTCCCAGGCTGGAGAGGATCCACCACCTTGTGCATTCTTGCCATTGTTACACTGCTACACCTGAAAGCAGTAAGAGGGAATGAATGAGAAGGCTGGTAACATAAGGTGAGTACAAGATGACAGTAAACACATAACCAAAGGTTAAACCAAAAGTACAACACAGAGATAATCACTACACATATGTACGACATTACAAAGTTCACTCTGTTACATCTTTTAAAAAAGAATAGATTTTGCTTATATATGTTACCAGAACTAATAATAACATTTTGATCCACACAATATTGTTGCAAATTCGCGCCCGCAACGTGCGATCGGCCGCTCGACTCGAATGGCGGCCGCCTCGCCCACCGGAATGGACAATTCATTCGTGACCCTCTCGGAACAACGCCGGGAGCTAGTCACGGGTGGGGGTTTAACCTCACCACGATCGTGCCAATTGCCCACCCCCGCAGGATAGGGTTGCTCGCCAAATTCTATCTACCTAAGTACCTGCGCGAGTGGTCGACCAGGCGATCGTACCACGCCACAGGCCGACTCCGGACACGAACCGCTTAAGCGGTCCGTTCCGTGCTACAGTGATAACCGAGCGGTGTTATCGTCGGCCTTGACGGTTCCGATTAATTACCGGGATGTTGAACCCACTACGAACCCCTTACGTGATGCAAGATGGAAATTCAAACGAAGGAAAGGACGCAGCGAAATGGGGAACAAGTTCACGCAAGCACGTTTAATTGCACACGCAGACTAGCACGGAAGGCACGTATTTACAGTCACAATAGTCATGTACAATAAAGCAAAAGCAAGTCAAGAAATGGCACGTATACACAATCACAGGCAAAAGAGATGTCCCGACTAAACCCGACACACGGCAACACTTAACCAGTTTTACTTCAAGGACAGGCGCCACCCACAGTCATTTACACGAACCCAAAGGAAAAGAGAAAGTTGCGACTTCCCTGCACGCGTCGTCCAGCGTCGCGTCCTTGACCTCGAATCCGACCCTCCCCCGATGTGGTCTGCGACTCGCACCTCGCGCTGGCACGTGCAGCCGCTCTGCGCCACGAACGGGGCTTCCGGCACCTGGCAGAACGCTCACCCTCTCCTGCTGTAGACGGTGACAGGGCCCAGGACGAGGATGTGCCGACTCGACTCTCTCCAGCTGGACTCGTAGGAGAACTCTCTGAAGAACTCGTAGACGAACGAACCACCAACAGCGACAACCACATGCAGACGAGTGAAGAGGAAGAGGAGGAGGAAGAGAGTGGAGGAAGAGCGAGAGAGAACGCGCCCCGCCCGTGTCCGTCCTTTCGCGCGGGTCTCCGCCCTTCGCTCCGCCCCGTTTTCGGCTCCACCCTCCTTTGAGAAGGTTCTCCAAAAGGGGCATTCCCTCACCCCGACCGCCTCACGCTGGTCATCCACCAATCGGCGGCCAGCTGCCCTTCCCCCTTCCTTCACACCAAGCGCGGGGAAGAATGGCGGGAAAAGCCCACGAGCATCGTTGGTGGTTTTCGTTTGTTTTAAATAAAAGATAGAACAGAAAAATGGCTAACTCAAAGCATCGCAGCCCGGATGGATCACATAAATTCCCTCTATACAACGGGTTTGGGCTAACTACACAATTACTTATCGTCATAACTGATTTAAGGTCTCTTTATGGTGTAATGTGAATTTCCACAACCGTAACAATGTCATACATAATTATCATGTCTTTGGCAGCCATTTTGGAAAATGTCTGCCATTCCGATCAAGGGACAAATCTTTGATGGCCCTACAGCCAAAAATCTTCCCAAGGGCATGCCCTAACTGTGTGCCAAATTTCATGCTTCTATCATTAAAGGCACAATTCCACCAAATAGTTCACATAACTCCTGCACTACAATATGGAGTGGGCGAGGGAGGTAGATGTACATATTGCCTCTCCCAGATGATATCGCAAAAGTATAAAATGGCCTGACTTGCAGTATACTAAGGGTACAATGTGCACAAACCCAGGCTGTAGCTGGACATTAACTAGAGGGGAAGCACTCGGGAGAGTGCAAAACCTCCGCCGCCAATACTGCTGGGTCACTCAAGTGAACCTTATATCTTAGGGCCCTGTCACACCTTGACGTTTTAGGCAGCAATGGCAACGTATAAAAATGTATGTAAAACGCTGGCGTATGCTGAAATTTAGATTTTTTTTTTTTAAAGTTTTTGGCGTATTCATAACGTGTTGATCGTTTGCATAACATATTAGTAACGGGCACAGAACGTTTTGTTGTGTTATACATAACTTTTACCAACGAATGCTTACCTTGTGGTCGGCGTTCAAAACCTATGACAAACGAGAGTTTAACTTACACTTTGCGTGCTATACATATCGCCGGCGAACTCGTGGCGTAGCCAGTTAAGAACTTGCCGGACGCCGATTGAAATCAAAACTGCCTGAGAATTTGCAGTGTCAACATCGCAGTCACACCTTGACGATTTTGCCAGCGTATGCCATTCTATGAAAAATGTGTTTACGACGCTAGGCACACGTCAGATACGCTACAGGTAAGTTGTGTATATGTTTAGAGTATGCTGGAAATCATTGAAGTACGCTGGCATATTACCTAGTCCGTTTGGTACGTCGTGAAATTTCAAGCATGCTGAAAATTTTAAGACTTACTCGACGTAAGGCTCACACGTTTCGCATGCGTTGGCATCTGTTCCTAGCACGTTCCGCGATCGTTTAAACACGGCGAACACACGTTACTTGTAGGTTACTCATAAGTCGAAGCATGTCAAGGTAATGGCCAACATACTTGAAACCAAATTTCTAACCGATGAGTAATGTGCTTTGAACAAATGAGTAGCGTCAGCTTAGCCTATGTTTAACGTGCTTGGAAACTATGAGTAACGTGCATTGAAACTATGTATAAACTGGCCTTGAACCAATGACTGGCGTGCTATGAACGTAAGAGTAACGTGCGTTTTCCCTATGAGTAGCATGTTTTGAACCTCAGTAAAACGTGCTTCTAACCTTTGAGTAACATGCTATGAACCTATTTGTAACGTATGTAAAACGCACATTGTCGTATGTAGACGAATTAAATTGACGTCATCCGGACAACCATAGAACTTACTGAAAGTGTTTCTAACTTCTACCATGTACTGGCGTATTGGCAGCGTTTAGGGGAATTGCTATATACAAATGGGCTTCACAATAAAAACCCATCATTGTTCCAGACTCCATGGTGAGTAGATGTGAACGCCGGTAGTATCAATAGTAGCAGTACTATTACTAGTAGTAGGTGTGCGTGACAGTAATAATAGTAGTAGTAGTAGTAGTAGTGGTAGTAGCATTGGTAGTAGCTGTATGTCTGTGTCAGTAGTAGTATGTGAGCGTGATGTGGAGGCTGTGTGGGATGATGGATCCTCGTTGCGTCAACGAATAGGAGAATACTTTGCACCATTGTTCGATGTTCTGAAAGGGCTAATTTTTTTCCTCATTCTGAAGATGAAATATTTCTTTGTTTTACTATTGAAATTATTAAAAAAGACTTTGACAAATGCATAATGTACTTGTAATGAACACAGAACACTTCGATAACTTATAGATTAGTTATATCGACGATTGCTTATCGTGTTTTAGGCGTCCACAGCCTATGCCCAATGATAGTCTAGCGCATGCATAACGTGGGAGCGCATCGTTTACGATTACGTGACGTTTGCTATCCATTGACTGCCACTAAACTATTTTAATAAACGGCTGTCACTCGCCTATTGTTTTTTGACGCTGGTGCAAGGCAATTCAAATCGTTTCCATTGAACGAGTTAACTTGCTGTCACTCGCCTATTGTTTTTTGACGCTGGTGCTCGGCAATTGAAATCGTTTCCATTGAATGAGTTAAATCGCTTCCACTGGACTATTGAAATGATTTCATAATAATGCTTGGTTATCCTTGGACCCACTCTGGCTAGCAGCTCGTCGAACATCGCTGGAGGCATTCGCAGGAAGTTGATGAAGGATGCATGGTCCTCGTTCCGGAGTTCCACCATGAGTTGGTCATATATGCCGTAATGGCGTCGCCTCCCGATCCATGGTCTGACCCAGTTCCTTCTCCTCCGTTCATGTCTTCTTCTCCCGGCTCTATTGGCACGCAACTGCTGCAGTGTCAACTCGATGAGGTCATGTTGATGTTCGAGGACAGGTAGGTATTGTCGTCTCAGCCTTACCGTATCCTCCACCTCTCGTAATGATATCAACATGGACTCACCACGAAGTCTAAAAAAAAAAGACGGGTTCCTCCTGCGAAGGCCCTTTTTATATACCAATTCCCCAAATCGCTGCGAATATGTCATTCTACGTTAGCTGTTTGTTAGAAACATGTTCAGTAAGTTCTGTGGTCGTCCTGAAGATGTCAAATATGTCTACATACGTATTTGTTCGTAGGAAATGCTCTACAACTAATTCCCAAGCACGTTACTCATAGATTATAAATAAGTCACGGCTTCCCTAAACATTACTTTGATGTGTTTCGATGTATGAGAAACTTTCTTGTAGCGCGTTGCAAGCTGTGAACAACGTTCGTGTAGCGTGCTTATAAAACGTTACCTCGAGTTTATGAATAAGTTTCGGGTACGCAAATGTTACCTCAACGTGTTTCCACATATGAGTAACATATAAATAATGTGTGTCAACGATCGCATAACGTGCCTAAACCTTATGGCCAGCATAGCGGAACGTGTGAGCCAAACGCCGAGAACGTCGTAAAATTTTAAGCATACGAAAAGTTGAGAAAAACCACAAAGTTCAACGATTAAAGCCAGCGTAGTACTATGACTTATGGCAGTGTTTTTCAGCGTGCTCTTAATGTATTCGACGTGTGCCAGCGTATTCGGCAAATTTTTCATAAATCGGCATAGGTTGGCTATTAAATATGATGTCAACAGTGCTGACAGAATTATAGTTCTTTTCTCCAACATTTTTTTTTGGGGGGAGGGGGTTGGAAATCACTTAAAACATGTAAAAATGCAAAAAAAAAAAAAATCGAAATTTTGTTAAAAAATTGCAAAATTTTTTTTTTCTCGAACAATTTTTTTTGGGGGGGTTGGAAATTACTTAAAACATGTAGAAATGCAAAAAAAAAATTCTTTTTTTTGGGGGGTAATTTTTTGGGGGGTTGGAAATCACTTAAAACATGTAAAAATGCAAAAAAAAAAAAAAATTTTCCTCAAACAATTTTTTTGGGGGGGGGTTGGAAATCACTTAAAATATGTAGAAATGCAAAAAAAATTTTTGTTCTCTAACAATTTTTTTGGGAGGGGGTGTAACAATTTTTATGAGGGGTTGGAAATCACTTAAAACATGTAGAAATGCAAAAAAAAAAATTCTCTATTTTTTGGAGGGGAGGGTAACAATTTTTTTTTTGGGGGGGGGGTTGGAAATCACTTAAAACATGTAGAAATGCAAAAAAAAATTCTCTAACTTTTTATTTTGGGGGAGGGGGATTGGAAATCACTTAAAACATGTAGAAATGCAAAAAAAAAAATTTTTTTTTTTGGGGGAGGGGGGTGGAAATCACTTAAAACATGTAGAAATGCAAAAAAAAAAAATTCTCTAACAATTTTTTTTTGGGGTGGGGGGGGACCAAGTCCAAAATTTAATGGAATGATCCTTGGACCATACCTAACCCCCCCCCCCCACCCCACCAAGTTTCGTCGAAATCCGTCGAGGGCTTTTTCCGTAATACTGTTCACAAACAAACAAACAAACAAACAAACAGAAAGGGGTGAAAACAGTAACCTCCATCCATCTTCGAAGACGGCGGAGGTTAATTATTCAGAGAGAAGGTTTTTGTCTGTTGCATCAATTGAAAAAAATTAATGCCTGTGGTGTGAAAGGAGCATCGCCCAAGCTGCAGCCTCCTGTCAAGAGATGCCAGTGACTGTGTGTGTCTTTGAGGCTTGGATTCCATGGCCTCGAGGGGGGCAATATGGAAGGCAAGTGCATCATATATATATATATATATATATATATATATATATATATATATATATATATATATATATATATATATATATATATATATACACACACACACACACACACACACACACACACACACACACACACACACACACACACACACACACACACACACACACACACACACACACACACACACACACACACACACACACACACACACACACACACACACACACACACACACCACATGGATTGTCCCAATTTCACCCCTACCTCTCCCCCCAAGCTAACTGCCATCTTGGATTCTTTTGCAAAAGCAAGTTGCTTCTAATCTGTATATGAGATCATTATTTCATGGGACTTTAGATGAAGGCCTTGTATTACCATACGAGTAGATGTTGACAGATTAGAAACAACTTGCTTTTGCAAAAGAATCCAAGATGGCAGTTAGCTTGGGGGGAGAGGAAGGGGTGAAATTGGGACAATCCTTGTGTACATTGTACACTTGTCCTTTTGTGTAAATGGGTAAATCCCTGATAAATTTAATGCCTTGTGGAGATTTCCCCCCCACCTTGTGCATAACTCCTGCTGATGCAATGCTGCACTGTTATGTATCCAGACTGAGTTATGAGGAGTGGTTGAATTAGACAAGACTTTATACATGAGCAAGGAAGCGATTACAAGCGGATGTGATCGAGGTGTTTAAGATAATGAAGGATGTGGACAAGATAGTTGCACAAGAGTTTTTCAGCGGAATGGACAGTGACAGCACGTGGGCAGCCTGATCGTGAAGAGGAGGAGATACAGTGTAGAATACAAGTCAGGCAAGGGTCTTTCTCTCAGTAGTTAATGCATGGAATGATCTCTCTGGAAAGATAGGAACAGGAGAAAGAGTAAATAGGTTAAATGTAATGGGGAATCGAGTGATAGATGGATATTGACAGGACTGGTAGGTAGCTTAGGTATGGACGAGTGATTGTATACATGTGCAGTAATTGTTATATCTGTGACAGGGTTTCATCAAAAGGTGAATGTGCCATCAGTGCTTTGTTTATTCCTCAAAAAAGGAGAATTTCCCACCTCCCCCTCTTGAATGATGATGTTGTTTTGCATGCCCCACTGTTCTACCCCTCATCACCCACCATGCTTCCCTCCAGTATAACTGAGTCAACATTTTCAGACTGCATTAATCTCATGTTGATATTGTGGAGGCATGATGGAGCAAATGGCCTCCTCCTGTGCCAGAGTACCTTTCCTATACATACAGTAGTTTAAGGTGTTCGGCTTATTGAAAGAAAAGTTATCGATCTATGTGCTTTCCTCAAGAGAATAAAAAAATCTAATTATTTCAAGAACAACAACAACAACAACAAAAAATTGCATTGTTTGTCAAACAACTCGGGTAACAAGCAAGATGTTTCGAAGAATACAAGGAGATGACACTAAAGCCTACGCTTTCACCAATTATGACAGAATATTCAGTACCATTTGCTTTTTCACATTTTCATTACGTTTGCTTCTTTAATTGATTCAGCTGTAAATGGCAAATGTGAACAGTGGCCTTTTTAAATGTATAATATGACCACACACTTATTTTCTGAGTTCTTTCTGTGTTTTTTTTTTTCCTGAATCAATTCAAGGCGCCAAACATAATGGGCAACTCAGACTCAGTGGGGTAAAATTGATAGTGTGCACCCGAGTCTGGGAGGTCGGTGGTTTGAACCCCAACTGAGTCATCCCAAAGACGTTAAAATGGTATGTGTTGCTTCCTTGCTTAATGCTCAGGATTTAAAAAGGAAGGTGCATGGACAAACAACCACAGGTGGGTAATAATAGTGCAGACTTAGATGGGCCGAATGGCTTCCACCTGCATCGAAGTTCCTTGAAAGGGAAGTTCAATTATCAGTCCCCTTACTGGTTTCACCGGAGGTGACTATGTATAGGTTTGCTCTCGGTCTGTCCATCAATCCATCCATCTGTCCATCTGTCCCACCTGTGGTTTTTCAGACTTTTTCCTGGATTCTAACAAATTCAACTGAAACTTGGTGCATGGGTTTATTATGATAAGCTACAGAACAAGTTCGAGTTTCAGGGCGTTTTGTCATTTTTCACAGAGTTATGCCCTTTTCAAACTTAGAAATACCACACACTTATCATGCATGGGTCAGTGTTCAGCTGCCCTGACTCCACCCCACTACTTTACACCCATTGGCAAGACAGCTAGCCTGACTCCACCCTAATAAAAGCATGCACTGCCATTGCATGAATTCAGACAAATCAGCAATTGGAATGTCACCAGGTATATTATAGATGAGCAAATGCAGCCCATCGCTTGGTGGGGGGGGGGGAGAAAGAGAGAGAGAGAGGTGGGAGGAGAGTGCTGCATTTTATGGGGAGGGGTGAGTGAGGAGGGGACAGAGTGAGAGAAAAGGGTGGGGGAGAGGAAGAAAAATATAAAAAAACAGGTGAGGAGTGGAGATGGGGTTAGCAAAGAGAAAAAGAACATGTCAGAACAGCTGAACACACAACGACACAACAGAGTTTTTAAAGTAATCTGCAAAAACTTTGATATTCCAGTTCCAGAAAATTTGTGGGAAAATGAACCAAAAGGAATCACTGAAAACATTGAAGTACCGCTCACGTACGACCTAGTGATCCCATTGGGCGTGAACATCGAAAACAAAGCATTGCGACCAGATACCATACTTAGGTGCAAAAAAGAGAGAAGAAGGCATTGCTAATTGAAGTGTTAATACTGGTGATGTTGGACTCTCTCTATCGAGTGCAGCCTGTGGCTGCTGGCTGCATCATTGGTTGGGACGTGGCTATGCCGCTGATGTAGTGTCCCCCCTACCAGTACACTGGTACTCATTTTTCCGACCTCGGAAGGATGGCAGGCTGAGTCAACCTCCTGGTGTATTTTAATTCAGCAGCTAATGGGGCTTAGAACTCAGGACCCAAGGATCCCAAGCCGCCACCCGAACCACTAAGCCAACACCAGGCTGATTTAGGACTAATGATGCAGAACTCAAGAAACTGACCAAATACCAAGACCTCAAACATGAAGTGAAAAGATCCTGGAAGCTGAAGAATGCCAACGTTTTTACCAGTGATGATGAAGAACCTCATGGGAATGATGACGACGAAACTCACAGAGATATTAAAAGTCATCCTTTGGAATATCACTAAAAACGAACTACAGTTGGAAGCCGTCCTGGGCTCAGCAAAGATCCTGAAGAGAGGTCTCAGCACAAAACTTTGAAAACAGAAAACTTCACAGCTTGGTCCATGAATCGTGACCCCTTGCCGAAATGAAGGTGTACACTTTGAGCCCACCATGGGAGGACTCCATTCCACATTGTGAAACCCCACATGTACAGACAGACACAGACACAGACACAGACACAGACACAGACACAGACACAGACACAGACACAGACACAGACACAGACACAGACACAGACACAGACACAGACACAGACACAGACACAGACACAGACACAGACACAGACACACAGACACAGACACACAGACACACAGACACACAGACACACAGACACACAGACACACAGACACACAGACACACAGACACACAGACACACAGACACACAGACACACAGACACACAGACACACAGACACACAGACACACAGACACACAGACACACAGACACACACACTTTGCCTTTTATTAGTATTGATGCACATAAGCCAAACGTGTTTTTGCTTCATGTATTTACATCAGGTTATTACCTCCACCACCAAAGGTGGAAGCGGTTATGTTTTCACGTGTGTGTCTGTGTCTGTCTGTGTGTGTCTATGTGTGTGTGTCTGTCTGGGTGTGTCTTTGTGCAGGATATCTCAGAAAGTTGTCGACGGATCTGGATGAAATTTGGTGGACAGGTTGGGTATGTGACAAGGACTAACTGATTAGATTTTGGTGAAGATCCGAATCCGGATCTGGATACCAGAATTATTTAATTTTTCAAGTGATTCTTCACCATTGAGAGATTGGGCTAAAAACGATATATAGCATGATATCTCAAAAATGAATTGGGCTTGATATGTTGTCGTGGATCAGGCATTACGTGGTCGAGGTATGCGCTCCACAAAGTGCCCTTCCAGTTATCTATCTATAATTCCAGGTGTGTGTGTGTGTGTGTGTGTGTGTGTGTGTGTGTGTGTGTGTGTGTGTGTGTGTGTGTGTGTGTGTGTGTGTGTGTGTGTGTGTGTGTGTGTGACCGCTGTTTCTCGACAACTACCGGTCCGATCTCATTGAAACTTGCCAAATATATTGCTGGGGACCTGAGGATGTGCCTTTTCAAGGTTTGATATTAATCGGACAAGCGGTTCACAAGTTACGGCCATTTATTTACCAAATCTATGACAGGACACGTTGCTGCGTGGCCGATGGGGGAAGGGAACTTCAGCCGTGTTCCCCATTACGGTTACAACGTATGGACTTCCGGATAATGATGACTTCGTGTATTCTAATAATTTCTCGATTTCTTATGCGCATTTATAGAAAAACACAATGCCCCAAGTTATGATCGTTTTCATATTAGACGGTGCATAAATTTCGGAAACATCAGAATGAGCTGGTATGCTCCGAAGCAGGAAGTATTTTTTTTTGCATCAAGTTATGATCGTTTTCCAATTAGATGGTGCATAAATTTCGGTAACATCAGAGTGAGCTGGTATGCTCCGAAGCAGGAAATATTTTTTTTTTTCACGAAGGTTTTTTTTTTCTCTTCTCTTCTCTTCTCTGTGTTTTTCCTTGCGACGACATTGCGTAAAGGCAAAATACGTTGGCGATAATTGAATAATTGGCCATTAAAACTAAATTGCGAATAATCGTAACTGCCATATGCGAACTTCCGGGCAGTGAGGACTTAACTTCCGGCCTTCCAGATCGTGACGAGTACTGTATTCTTTCTCGATTTTTTTCTCGATTTATCGACTTACTGTATTCTTTCTTTCTCGATTTCTGCCCTTTCTTGATTTGTTTCTCGATTTTCTTAAACACAATACCCCAATCCAGTCGTCGTTTACGACAGCGAAGGAACAAAGCTGTGCGTCATGCACGTGCAATGGAATCTAACGAAGCACGAGCTGCTCGCTTGGCAAACAACAGTGAATGCGAGGCAAGGTGTCGTGCAGCTGAAACGGATGAAGAACGACCTGCTCGCTTAGCAGAAAACATTGAACGTGAGGCAACGCGTCGTGTATAAGAAACGGATGAAGAACGAACTGCTCGCTTGGCAGACAACACTGGACGCAAGGCAAGGCGCCGTGCATAAGAAACGGATGAAGAACGAACTGCTCGATTCGCAGGCAACATTGAACGCGAGGCAAGGCGTCGTACAGAAGAAACGGATGAAGAACGAACTGCTCGCTTGGCAGACAACATTGAACACGAGGCAAGGCACCGTGCATAAGAAACGGATGAAGGACGAACTGCTCGCTTAGCAGACAACATTGAACGCGAGGCAAGGCGTCGTGCAGAAGAAACGGATGAAGAACGAACTGCTCGCTTGGCAGATAACATTGAACGCGAGGCAAGGCGCCGTGCAGAAGAAACGGATGAAGAACGAACTGCTCGCTTGGCAGACAACACTGAACGCGAGGCAAGGCGCTGTGCAGAAGAAACGGGTACGGGCACGCACGTACGGGCACGTGAGAGCGAAGGAACGGCCTGTGCGGTTGCTGTTTCTAGCACGTGGTTTGAAATTTTTTTTTGTTTTGTTTGCACGTACGGGCACGCACCTACGGGCATGCACTAGTCTATCTATAATTCCAGCAATCTCTGTGTGTGACTGCTGTTTCTCGACAACCACTGGTCCGATCTGATTTAAACTTGCTCGGTATATTGGTGGGGACCTGAGGATGTACCCTTTCAAGGTTTGATATTAATCAGTCAAGTGGTTCCCAAGTTATGGCCATTTATTTACCAAACCAATGACAAGACACGTTGCGTGGGCGTGGCCGATGGGGGAAGGGAAGCTCAGCCGCGTTCCCCATGACAGGTTACAACGTACTGGCTTCCGGAGACTGATGACTTCGTATATTCTAATAATTTCTCGATTTCTTATGCGCATTTATCGATAAACACAATGCCCCAAGTTATGATCGTTTTCATATCAGATGGTGCATAAATTTCGGTAACATCAGAGTGAGCTGGTATGCTCCGAACCAGGAAGTAATTTTTTTTCCTCTCTTCTCTTCTCTTTTTGTTTTTCCTTGTGACGACATTGCGAAAAGGCAAAATACTTTGGTGCTAATCGAATAATTGTCCATTAAAACTAAATTGCGACAATCATAATATAACTGCGATATGCGAACTTCCGGACAGTGAGGACTTAACTTCCGGACTTCCGGATAGTGACGAGTACTGTATTCTTTCTCGATTTTTTTTCTCGATTTATCGACTTACTGTATTCTTTCTTTCTCTTTCTTTCTCGATTTTCTTAAAGACAATGCCCCAATCCAGTCGTCGTCGTTTACGACAGCGAAGGAACGAAGCTGCGCATCATGCACAGGCAATGGAATCTAACAAAGCACGAGCTGCTCGCTTGGCAGACAACACTGAACGCGAGGCAAGGCGTCGTGCAGCTGAAACGGATGAAGAACGAACTGCTCGCTTGGCAGACAACACTGGACGCGAGGCAAGGTGCCGTGCATAAGAAACGGATGAAGAACGAACTGCTCGCTTAGCAGACAACATTGAACGCGAGGCAAGGTGTCGTGCAGCTGAAATGGATGAAGAACGAACTGCTCGCTTGGCAGACAACACTGAACGCGAGGCAAGGCGTCGTGCAGAAGAAACGGATGAAGAACGAACTGATCGCTTGGCAGACAACACTGGACGCGAGGCAAGGCGCTGTACAAAAGAAACTGGTATGGGCACGCATGTACGGGCACGTGAGAGCGAAGGAACGGCCTGTGCGGTTGCTGTTTCTGGCACATGGTTTGAATTTTTTTTGTTTTGTTTTGCTTGCACGTACGGCCACGCATGTACGGGCACGCACCTACGCGCATGCACTAGTCTATCTATAATTCCAGGTGTGTGTGTGTGTGTGTGTGTGTGTGTGTGTGTGTGTGTGTGTGTGTGTGTGTGTGTGTGTGTGTGTGTGTGTGTGTGTGTGTGTGTGTGTGTGTGTGTGTGTGTGTGTGTGACCGCTGTTTCTCGACAACCACTGATCTGATTGAAACTTGCCAGGTATATTGCTGGGGACCTGAGGATGTGCCTTTTCAAGATTTGATAATAATCGTACAAGTGGTTCCCAAGTTATGGCCATTTATTTACCAAACCAATGACAAGACACGTTGTTGCGTGAGCGTGGCCGATGGGGGAAGGGAAGCTCAGCCACGTTCCCCATTACGGGTTACAACGTACGGGCTTCCAGAGAGTGATGACTTCATGTATTCTAATAATTTCTCGATTTCTTATGCGCATTTATAGATAAACACTATACCCCAAGTTATGATCGTTTTCATATTAGACGGTGCATAAATTTCGGTAACATCAGAGTGAGCTGGTGTGCTCCGCACCAGGAAGTCATTTTTTTTTCCTCTCTTCTCTTCTCTTTTTGTTTTTCCTTGTGACGACATTGCGAAAAGGCAAAATACGTTGGCGCTAATTGATTAATTGGCCATTTAAACTAAATTGCGAATAATCGTAACTGCGATATGCGAACTTCCGGGCAACGCACGTACGGGCACGCGAGAGCGAAGAAACGGCCTGTGTGGTTGTTGTTACTTGATCGCGGTTTGAATATTTATTTATTTATTTATTTATTTATTTTTTTTTCCGGGCACGTACTAGTTAATAAGAAATAGGCAAAGTCAAGAAACGAACGAAACACGGTGGGTTTGAGTTTCTTCTTCTTCCTCATTTTGTTTCTGGTATCGGCTCAAGCGTGTGTTAAAGCAAATAAAAAATTTTATCTCCGGTTTGTTATCCTCGGTGTCTTTATTTGTTTCTCTTCTCCAAAATATATCCGTAAATGAAAATTGATTTTCCTTTTATTTTTCCGAATAGATCCAAACACGGTGAGTTACAGGGTTCTTATTCTAAATTTTGGTTTTGGTGTCAGCTCGAGCGTGTGTTAAACGCAAACTAATTTTTATCTCCTGAGCATTCATTGAGACCGGTAGGGGACATGTATTGCAAAGCAATTCTCGCTCTTATTATAACTCAAACTTCTGCTTGGACTTTTATTTCTTTTCTGGATTCTGAGAGGGTGAATGTGGTGTTCTTGCCTCATGAAGATCACTGGACCAGAAGAGGAAGGGTGATTGTACAGTGCATCAATAAGCAGAAGTGGCTTCACTCAGTTCATTTCAATGGTGCACAGTTTCCCTTCGAAAGTCACAAGAAGATCCCGTTCAGGCTCTGCTTTTCATTTCTTTGTGTGGGAAAACTCACCAGAATTGTGACGATTCATGGTCGACCTGCCAAGTAAACTTCTCGTGATCAAACAACACAAACGTGATACAACCAATTGGTCAAACGCTCTGATGAGCCAGACCCTAGGTTTTTTCCTGCTGGTTTCCAGAAGGCTTCATATGGCATAAGACTGTCCCTCCATCACGAGGAGATTATACACACACTGCTTTTCCTTCGGGTGATTGGAAACACTCACCAGCATTTTGACAAGACTTTTTGGAGAATATAATAATACGAGTTCTCTAACAAGGAACTTCAATGCAGGAGACCAATAGGACCATCCGATCCTACAATATGATTGGCAACTCTATCCAACACTGATTGACATGATTGGCAACTCTATCTAACACTGATTGATATGATTGCCAAATGCAGGAGGCCATTAGGCCCATCAAAGCCTGCATTACGATGGTTGTTTGTCCGTGATCTATCTTTTTATAAGTGCTGCACATACAATTTTGCAAGGAAGCAGCACGTACCATTTTCCGTCTTTGGTATGATTGGACAGGGTTCAATCCACTGACCTCCCAGACTCAGAACAGATGCTCTAACCATTATGCCACAGAGTGTAAGATCTGCCAAGTATCCTTCTCATGGTCGACCAATGTGACCCTGATCCAATGGCCTGGTCTCACTCTCCAGTGGTACATGTTAGATTCAATCGTGTTGTGGACATAAGCGGAATCGAAAATTATCATCACGTCGATGTTAAGAAGAAATTGCGGACTTCACTCCACCTAAGCAATTTCTTGAAGTCCGCAATTTCTATCATCCTGGATGAAAGCTTCAAGTGGGATTTTTGTGGCAGATGGTTCTGTCTAAAATATATTGATATAGCCAGCATCTGAGGGAGATCAAGACAATGCAATTTTGTATGAGGAGGGATATCATGAGGGTAGGGGTGGTTGGAGAGTGGAGAGAGTTGGCTGAGGACAGAGGGGGGTGGAGGAGTATCGTGGTCAAGCTGGGGTAGAAGCTTGGTACCAGCAGACCTCACCGCTTTACTTATAAAGGGAAGAGGTGGAGTTGAAGTAAGGCCTGCGATCATGCTCGCCATGCTCTGCACAGGAAGATGACTCCACTACTAAAATAAGTGAGCAATGTGGAGAAAGGAAGCAGAGCATTGAAATTGTTCATGAGAAAGTCGACAGCATGCAGCAAGGGACTGACAAAAATAATTCAGGAGTGTTTGGGTGAATTCCAGCGGAGGTTTGCTCAGAAGGGATAACATCATGACTCGCAATCTTCCAGAAAATGAAAAACATTCTGAGGAATATAAATATTTCCAGAAGGTGATAAAAGGAGTGACGACCTTGATGAATAATATAGTAGTTGAAAATTTGAAATATTTTAGACGAATTTAAAACGATAAAATGAAATTGAAAAACTGAACAGCCAATTGGTTCAACATTGAAAGCACCAACAAACGAATATGCTTAGCTGCCCAGTATCTAATGTTCAGGTGTGTGTGTGTGTGTGTGTGTGTGTGTGTGTGTGTGTGTGTGTGTGTGTGTGTGTGTGTGTGTGTGTGTGTGTGTGTGTGTGTGTGTGTTATAGCAAGTGTGGTGAATGTAGTGGTTATTGGACATGTTGTCTTAAGGTAAGGTGTGCATGATTTAAATTGTTTATTCCTGATATGTGGTACACCCTGCAACCCATGCCTACAGAAAACAGACTTTTTGGAATGCCAGCCACATTTTCCATCCGAACATCATGTCACTGCTTTAAACAAATTTCCATGGGGACGTGCTCCTATGATGAAAGTTTCATGTCAATTGCTCAAGCGGTTGTGGAGAAAACGAATTTAAAATCGAACAAGTCTGAAGACGACGATGGTTCACAAGCGGTATTTGAGGATGTAGATTGTTTCAGAAGTCAAGGATGAGACAATGTGATAATGTTTGACGAAGTTATAAAAATGATCAACATGATGTGGTACGAGTGATAGGTTATTAGCTGCAAAATGTCGAAAACCCGGTTTCATTCAACAACTTTAACAATTTGACCTTTGCATAACCTTTAAAGGTCCCAAAGCAATGTTGTGGACATTAAAATAAGGAAACAGGATAGGTGCTATAGCTTAATGGAGTTAGTTCGTCGAAGAAGGTCGAAAACCCGGTTCGATTCCCACAACTTTGAAAATTTGACCTTTGTGAACTTTAAAGGTCAAAGGTCAAGGATTATGACCTTTGGTGCAAAACTTCCTCTGGAACATTCCAGGAACAATATAACATCATATGGGCTATATGGCATTTCACACTCCTTGGATTATCCATACTTTGATGAAATAAGCGTAAAAACAAACTTGAAGGGGGCGCCACGGGCAAGGTGTTCGTGATAGAGCAAAATGGTTTCAAGAGTTTAGGTGGGGAATGACCTCAAGATTATGCATAAAAAATATTGTCATCCCAGCTCTCAAAGTTTGGGCGGTCGTCTGATTTTTATGTTAAAATTCGAAATTTTCTAAATTCATGACCTTGTGACCTTGGCCTTGTGACCTTGACCTTGGGACTAAAATAAAAAATCGAGCTCCGTGGGGCTACGTAAGTGCCATTGGGCTCACCAAATACCGAAACCCCTGCCAGATTCGACAACCCCCTCGGAGAAGATGGATTTTTATGTCAAAATCGCAATTTTCTAAGTTCATGACCTTAACCTTGGGACGAAAATAAAAAATCGAGCTCCGTGGGGCTATGCAGGTGCCATTGGGGTCACCAAATACCGAAACCCCTGCCAGATTCGACAAACCCCCGAGGAGAAGATGCAAATTGAAATCGGCTACCCCCTAAAAACACTTCTTTTGGGCGTGGCTCCGCCCATAATGGGCGCACCACGCCCATTTTCAGGAAAACAACTTGATCATGATATAAACCTTCCACCAAAATTTCATCAGGATCAGATCAAAACCCACGGTGCTATGCTCGGGACATACAGACAGACATACATACATACAGACAGACATACATACAGACAGACATACATACAGACAGACATACATACAGACAGACATACATACAGACAGACAGACAGACAGACAGACAGACAGACACACACACAACAATAATGAATATAGTGGTCACTTATATTTTTCGTGAACCAATAAAGGTGAAAAACGGAGAGCCTCGGCCAACGGTCCACAACATGGTCAAAGAGATTGTTGTGGATGCCTATTACTCATGAAGTCAAATATTGCAATGTGTGATGAGAGTTATGAATATGTGATATATTAAGTCCTCCAGCAAGAAAATTTGAATAGTGACATTGTATTGCCGGATTTTCTTTATATATATACATAGTCGAGGCTCGTTAAAGAACCAGTACATGTGGGAGAACTAGTACACTGAACGGATCAAGACACAACAGGACAAAAGCCACAGTAGAGAGAGGGGGAAAACACCAACAGCAGCATTGAAGGCCAAGATAGTGGGAGACCTGGACAAACAATGGGTGTGGGGAGGAATGGGGTGCAGGAAAGGATGCATAGGGTGGTGGACAAGATGGATACAGAAGGAAACTCACAGGAGGGAAAACTGGAAATTTGGAAGGAAGAGGGAATGGGCTGGAGTTGGATGGGTAATGGGGGGCAGAAAATATCACGGTTTTTGAATTGGGGATTGTCTGAGATGGTGAGGAACAGCTGTCTTGAAGACCTGGAGAGAAGAATGAGATTGAAGAGGATGTGGAAGTTGGTTTCACAGGTGGGAAATAAAAAAAAGAGAAACAAATGAGTGGAGATGACCAGTGATGTTGGATTTAGGTTGTTTCATCAGAAGGGGGTTGCTGGTGGACCATGTGTGCACTGCAGAAACCTGGGAGGGACAAAGCGTGGAAACAGCAGAGGCGGCAAGACCAGAAAGTCGTCAGTAAAATTAGACACAGAGGCCACCGGCCCATCTACAATGGCTAGTGATAGGCCCATAGATTCAGCTCATCATGGGACATTCCAATAATCATAAAGGCCTTGATTTCCATGGCATCGAGCTGAACAAGATGTGAGGCAGGCGAGTCAGCCCAAAGGGAAGAGCAGTACTCCATCAAGTTGCGGATGAAAGTCTTGAAGGTGGATAGGAGTTCAGGTGTGCCAAGGAAGGACCTTCTATGACTGAGGATGTCCAGTCGGCGCCTGGCTTTGGAAGCCAGTTTTGAAATGTGGTGTGCCCAAGGCTTTGGAAGCCAACTTTGAAATGTGGTTTGCCCAACAAAGGTCATGGTTGATGGAGCGACCCAGGAGTTTGAATGACTGAACTTCCTCCAGAAGATTGTTAAGAAAGTCGATAGGAGGGCTTGTCCGATGGTCCTTTCAGAGAGAGATAGTGAGAGTGTGAGATTTGTCATGATTAAAAGACATATTCCAAGAGTTTGACCAGCTTGTGATGTTGTCAAGGTCTAAAGAGAGGGAAGAGGCTGCAGCCTGTCTGTATGAAGGATAGGGGATGTCACGGCAGAGGGTGGAGTCATCAGCGAATAGAGAAAGGGGATTTTCCAGAGTCAGAAAGATTATTGATGAAGACCAGGATTAGGACTGAGGTTGTGGTTTATTGATATAGGTAATCTATTGAATGTGGACCCATGACCGAGTTTGTGGATCCACTGTTTGGAAAAGTTCTGGGCTGAAAGGATCGAAACCTCGAGGAAGAACGGTGCCCGGCTGATGATCCGGGCAGTCAGGAAATCAGTCAATTGCTTGATGATTAAGGTTCTTACTTCAGGGAAAGAAACTATTTCGATCTCGGTTTCCAATTAAAACTAGAACTGCACTTGGTGGAGCGCATACCTCCACCAGGCTGAACAGTTTACGTTTTTAGCTCGCCTGTTCGAAGAACAGAGAGCTATAGCGATACCCCCGGCGTGAACGTCAGCGTCAGCATGAGCGTGAGCGTGAAAATGTAAAAGTTTTTGGTGCAAGTTATTTAGAAGCTTGCCATTCATTTAATATGTGTACTAGGATGCTGATATTTGGCATGGAGGGTCCTTTGGGGTATATTATTGATGTAGTGAAGTTGAAATTAAAAAATAATTTCAAATTTTTTTAATTTTTGACCTGTTTTGAACTTAACTTTTTTGGAGCACATCAACGTTAAACTTTTTTCCTTTCTAATGTTTTTATCTACCACACTATTTTTTACTGATTACAATATACAAATACATATATTTCTTTAAAATTATTTGCATCAGACTTCACTGAAATGCTTTATAAAAAATATTATTAGACTAGTTTATTAGCTCGCCTGTTCGAAGAACAGAGAGCTATAGCGATACCCCCGGCGTGAGCGTCAGCGTCAGCGTGAGCGTGAAAATATTGAAGTTTTTGGTGCAAGTTATTTCCTTTCTAATTTTTTATCTACCACACTATTTGTTACTGATTACAATATACAAATACATATTGGTTCACAAAAAAAAATTTCACGAAAAAAATAAGTGACCACTATATTCGTTACTGTTGTGTGTCTGTCTGTCTGTCCCGAGCATAGCTCCGTGGGTTTTGATCCGATCCTGATGAAATTTTGGTGGAAGGTTTATATCATGATCTAGTTGTGTTTTCCTGAGAATGGGTGTGGTGCGCCCATTATGGGCGGAGCCACGCCCAAAAAAAACGTGTTTTTAGGGGGTAGCCGATTTCAATTTGCATCTTCTCCTCGGGGGTTTGTCGAATCTGACAGGGGTTTCGGTATTTGGTTAGCCCAATGGCACCTGCATAGCCCCACAGAGCTCGTTTTTTTTTTCATTTTCATCCCAAGGTCAAGGTCGCAAGGTCACAAACTTAGAAAATTGGAATTTTGACATAAAAATTGTCTTCTCCAAGGGGTTTGTCAAATCTGGCAGGGGTTTCGGTATTTGTTAGCCCAATGGCACTTGCAAAGCCCTACGGAGCTCGATTTTTCATTTTCGTCCCAAGGTCATGAACTTAGAAAATTGCGAATTGTGTTTTTAGGGGGTAGCCGATTTCAATTTGCATCTTCTCCTAGGGGCTTTGTCGAATCTGGCAGGGGTTTCGGTATTTGGTTAGCCCAATGGCACCTGCAGAGCCTCAGGGAGCTCGATTTTTTTTTTTTTTTTCATTTTCGTCACAAGGTCACGAACTTAGAAAATTGCGAATTTTGACATAAAAATCCATCTTCTCCGATGGGTTTGTCGAATCTGGCAGTGGTTTCGGTATTTGGTTAGCCCAATGGCACCTGCATAGCTCCACAGAGCTCGATTTTTTTTTTTTTCGTCCCAAGGTCAAGGTCACGAACTTAGAAAATTTCGAACTTTGACATAAAAATCATACGACCGCCCAAACTTTGAGAGCGAGGATGACAATATTTTTTATGCATAATCTTGAGGTCATTCCCCACCTAAAGTCTTGAAACCATTTTGCTCTATCTCGAACACCTTGCCCGTGGCGCCCCCTTCAAGTTTGTTTTTACGCTGATTTCATCAAAGTATGGATAATTAATCAGAGGAGTGCGAAATGCCATATAGCCTATATGACGTTCTATTGTTCCTGGAATGTTCCAGAGGAAGTTTTGCACCAAAGGTCATAATCCTTGACCTTTGACCTTTAAAGTTCACAAAGGTCAAATTTTCAAAGTTGTGGGAATCAAACCGGGTTTTCGACCTTCTTCGACGAACTAACTCCAATAAGCTATAGCACGTATCCTGCTTCCTTATTTTAATGTCCACAACATAGTTTTGTGACCTTTAAAGGTTAAAATGCAAAGGTCAAATTTTGAAAGTTGTTGAACGAAACCGGGTTTTCGACATTTTGCAGCTGATAACCTGTCACTCGTACCACATCATGTTGATCATTTTTATAACTTGGTCAAACATTATCACATCGTCTCATCCTTGACTTCTGAAACAATCTACATCGTCAAATACCGCTCTTGAACCATCGTCGGCTTCAGACTTGTATTGCTTTAAAATTATTTTGATCAGACTTCACTGCAATGCTTTATAAAAAATGTTATTAGACTAGTTATCCCACTGATCGGCCGGATCTGGATCCGTACTTGAAACAAAATCGAATTGGCTTGTTCTTGTCACCAAACCAATCCATGCACCCAGCTTTGTCATAACACGTCGACAACATTTTGAGATATCATGCTATATATCTTTTTTGGCCATATCACTCAATGGTGAAGAATCACTTAATAATTCTTGTGTCCAGATTCAGATCTTCACCAAAATCTAATCAATTCGTCCTTGTCACGCACCCAACCTGTCCACCAAATTTGGTCCGAATGCATACACATTTTTGAGATATTCTGTTCACAGACAGACAAACAGACATACAGAGGTGAAAACATAACCTTTGGTGGCAGGAGAAATTAAGTTGAATATATCGGATGTTGTGAAATTAACATAATTTACTATTTACAGCAATCCTTTAATTTATAATACAATGTTTTGGGAATAGCCGTTACGATACATAAATAAGTAGAATTGTGAGGAACAGACATGGAAAAATGAGGTGTGTGTGTGTGTGTGTGTGTGTGTGTGTGTGTGTGTGTGTGTGTGTGTGTGTGTGTGTGTGTGTGTGTGTGTGTGTGTGTGTGTGTGTGTGTGTGTGTGTGTGTGTGTGTGTGTGTGTGTGTGTGTACAATATTTAAAAAGTAATATTGATCAACAGATCTATTTATTATTAAAAACTATCAATAGAAATAGATGACCCGATTGATAAATTTCCTACTACAGTACAATACTTTTTGTGAAAGACAATGTGACAACTTTAGTGTTTACAAATAGCACAACCAGATGGGATGCACATTGTGATACAAATATATATATATATTGCCTTGTCTTGTGAAGCATCAACCCAAGAGTTTATATAGGCAGGTCGAGAATAAAACTCGGACAAGATAGCTCAAATGTACGTGAGCTACGTCTTCACCATCCTGTTGGACTTGGAACGTCCCTACAACAACCAGTTTTTGGAAGCTCATGTTATTTAATTTTTTTTGCATACATGATCGAGGCTCATGGAAGAGCGATAGCAGAATCAAAAGGAACCAACATGAAAAGGGGGAATACCAACAGCAGAGTGGAAGTGAGAGTGAGAGAGATTAAGAGGAGTGGGAGAAGGACACATGATGGTCTTCGTGTGTAAGCTGTACACAAGCTGAATGAAACACAGCAAGAAGAGAAAGTGGAGATGAAACAGAAAAGGAACAAACCAACCAACTACTAACAGACGAAAATAGGTGAGGTCGAGGGCGAAAAAAAAATAAAATCACAATCACTTGGAAAATGGAGTGCTTGGGAATGGGGTCATTTGGAGTCGAAAAGATCATGAGTATGGATGGGGGATGAACCGAGGTAGTGCTGAACAGCTGTCTTGAAGCTCTGGAGGGAATGATGGGACTCAACAGACTCGGGAAGTTGGTTCCACAGGTGAGAGAATAGAGGAACAAATGAGTGGAGGTGAGCAATGAGCCTGGACTTTGGGAGTTTAACAAGAAGAAGGTTACTTGCAGACCATGTGTGCCCTGCAGAAACCTAAGAGGGACAGAGCCAAGAGAGAGAACAGAGGATGCAAGAATACTGATAGAATACTGAGAGGCCATCAATCTGTCTGCTATGCAAAAAATAACAGGCCTCGAAACTCAGCTTTGTCGTGGGAGATCCCATTGATTTTGAGGGCCTTGCTTTCCACGATCTCAAGAAGAGCAACGTGTGCGGCAAGGACGTCAACCCATAGGAGAGACCAGAACTTCATAAAGCTGTGAATGTAGGCCCTGTAGATTGTTGAAAGTTTAGACTGGCCAAGGAAAGACCTTGCACAATGAAGGATGCTCAATCGGTGGCTGGCTTTGAAGGCCATCTTGGAAATATCATGTGCCCAAGAAAGATCATGGCTGATGGTGAGACAAAAAGTTTGAGTGACTTCACCTCTTAAAGTGGTTTGTTGAGGAAGTAGATGGGAGGGATTGACAGATGCTCCTTTCGGAAAGGCAAATTTTTAGTGTGTGGGATTTGTCGGGGTTGAAAGACATAGAAATAGCCAAGTGTTGCCAAGTGTTGCTACATGGAAACAGCCAAAAAAAAACATTTGTGTTGGGCCAGGTGGACAAGTATTGAAACCAGCTCTTGACTCTATCAAGGTCTGCAGAGAAGGTAGAGACTACTGCCTGTCTGTCTGAAGGATGAAAAATGATATGGTAGAGGGTGGAATCAACAGTAAGATAGGCAGGATTTTCCAGGAAATCAGAAAGATGATTGATGAAGCTCAACAGATCATTTTGAAACTCACCATGATGATTCAGAGCGTCAATGCACAAAAACGAATGGAACCCTTTTTAAAAATTTCCATCCAGGTGGTGAGATAATTAGCTAATTAACTCAAAATGTAAACTATGTTTGTATGTCCATCACATATCGTGAGTCCTTTCAGTCCTTTTTAGTCCCTTTTAGTCTTTTACCCTTTTAGTCCTTTTTAGACTCTTTTGACACTTTACACCCTTTAGAGCCCTTAAGACCCTTTAGACCCTATCGCCCCTTTAAAACCCAATAGACCTTTTACACCCCAACTACGATTGGAATGTAACCTTTATGACCTATAGACCCCTTAGACTATATTAGACTCCTGAAGACCATTTTAGACCGCTTCAATACTTTAGACCCTCGAGACACATTTGACTGCTTCGACCCCTTGACCCTTTAGACCTTGAAAGACCCTTTAGATATTTAGATTCCTTTTGACCCTTTTTAGATCCTAACTTTGGAATGTACCCTTTACACCTTTGGACCCTTTAGACCCCTGCAGACCCAATATAAACCTTACACCTGTAGACTCTTGACCTATAGACCCCTTTTGACCTTTTAAGATCCATTAAACCTCTTAGACCCTTTGGACACTTTAGACCCTTACACTCTTTAGGCCTCGTAGACCCTTTATACCACTCTAGACCCTTTAGAGTATAAAAGGGTTCAAGGGTCCTTTCACAGGACAAAAACAAATGGAACGTTTTTCATCAATTCAACCTGTTCGTCCTCCATAGTTTTCACTGCGTGAATACAATTGTGTTATCAGGCCTTTCAGCCCACATTGGCCCATAATTTTCCATTGAATCAAACTGAAAGTCAACTTTATCACCTCATCCACCGGGAGATGAGCATCTGTCCCACTTCCTTGGGACTATTTCATTCATTGTTTTATTGCCCTCTCATCATCCTCATCAATGTTCCATACTCTATAAAGAGTGCCGGTGCTGATAAAACAGTCTCTTGGCAAAGAGTTATGCTGGGTGATAAGGCGTTGCCTTCCCAGCAGCACAATAGTCAGAGCAGGAAATTGAAAGTTGACCGGGGTGCTTGCAATAACTCATCTACTCTTCATGTATGCATGTGAAACACCAGGGTGACAGTTTATAGCTTGGCCAACATTCGAACTCATGCTCAGAGGTGAGTATGCCTCCCTCTCAGTGTCGGCCATCCTTCTAGCCTTATTGACTTATCAACACTATTGGATATTACTGGTAAATTTACCAACTTCCTATTTGCTGGCTAAATATTTTCCACGCAAGGTGATAAAGTGGAAAAGCCGAATAATTGTAACCTGCTGCGTTGAATCGTTGAATTTGTGTCCTGTGTTGTTGGGCCTACTGGTCTTAGTCGAGTGTGCTTGCCCTCCGTTTTTACTTCGTTTTTGCTCCTTTTATCCCAGTTATTCTTCTGATCCCTCAGCTCAATCCATTTCCTGTCCTCCCTCAAAATTCAAACCACATGTCTTTTCTTCTTCACTCGGAAATCCCCCTGCACTCCTCCCCTGCACTCCCTCCTCCACAGCACAACAGCCAATAACATCAGAAAGAAAATCCAAACTCTTATCACAGTGCTCAGCTACTCATTTCTATATCCCTTCTTCTTTTCAACATCTCCAACTGAATCTTCACAAAATAAAACGTTTCTCTTTCTTAAAAGCTCTTCATTAAAATTAAAAAACAAAACAAAAACTAAACAACGATTCCAAAATATATTTTAAAATGCCTGACTCTGCTCTGTACCAGGCTGACCCACCAGCTGTTGAGTTTGATGCCAAGGGTGTTACTATCCCTATTGTTGAATCTCCAATCAATTGTAAACCACCTTCGTTTGTGGAAACACAGGCTGCGGTGAACCAGTTGAAAGGGGGTAAAGCTCCTTGGATCTGTGGCATCTATGCTGAACTTCTCAATGCTGGTGGAAATGCTGTACTCGTGTCATTGCATGCAGTTCTCTGCTCTGTTTGGAACACAGGCATCATCCCAACTGACTGGAAGATGGGCCTTGTTGTCCCTCTCTGGAAAGGGAAGGGTAATCGCCAGGATTGTAACAACTACCGAGGGGTGACGCTGCTCTCGGTGTCGAGCAAGGTCTTTGCTCAGACAATTCTTAATAGGGTTCGCTACCATCTGCTTGAGCACCAGCACCAAGAGCAGTCGGGCTTTACAACAAAGAGGTCAATGATTGATATATCCTTGCTCTTTGGGTCTTCAGCGAATGCAGACGAGAGTTTCAGCAGGGGCTGCTCGCAGCCTATGTTGATCTCTGCAAAATGTTCCATTTAGTGAATCGGGATGCCTTCTGGAGGATTCTCGGTCTTCGTGGCATGCCACCAAAACAGATCAATCTGATTTCTGAAATATACTCTGGATACTGAAAGTGCTGTGAGGTGTGGTGGTTTCATCTCCGCCTTATTTCCAGTTGTTACTGGAGTTTGTCAGGGATGTATACTGGCCCCCACACTTTTCTGTTTTTGTATGGACTGGATTCTGGGGAGGATGCTTGAGAGACTAACCTGTGGTGCATCGTTTGGGAATGTCAGGATCTCTGACCTTGATTTCACAGATGATGCAGTCATCTTTGCAGGGACGCTGGATATCCTTATGGGGGCCATCGAGGTACTGCAGAGCTTCACTGGGATTATGGATTTCCTGGGCCAAAACGAAGATGCAGGCTTTCAATGGCATATTGGATGCAATCTTGTCTGTACCTGTTTGTTGTGTGGATAGTGAGGTCACGGAGAGATTCACTTACCTTGGCAGTGATATTCATGTCTCTGCATGTTGTGAGCCAGAGGTCGATAGATGTGTGGGTCGGGCCTGGGGAATCATGGATCCACTGGATCATGGGGTGTGGCACTGTAGGTACCAATACAGGAGGACAAAAGTCTGAGTCTTGAAGTCCTTGGTCCTTCCAGTCTTGCTATATAGATGTGAGACTTGGACTTTGACCAAGGATCTAAGACTGAGACTTAACTCCTTCGGCACCAGGTTTTTTTTTGGAGAATCCTTGACTATCGCTGGTCAGGCTTTGTGTCCAATGAGATTTGGACACTTTGTGTCCAAATCTCTTTGCTCAGAGAGATTCAGCCGAGATCTGTAATCTGTGTAGTCCGTGAGCATCAACTGTGGCTGCATAGACATGCGACTCATTTTTCTGATGTGGATCCTGCTTACCGGATTCTCTCAGCGAAGGAGCCTCATGAGTGGAGGAGGCCAACGGACCAACCACGTGCCTCTTGGTTGCAGCAGGTTGATCGGCATCTCAAGGAGATGGGGGATGGGCCAGGTATATGCCTGGGGGATGGCCAGATGGAGGCCCCTGGAATACTGGCAGAAAGTGGACACAGCGATCTGCTGCTCTAGTGTATGCTCTCTTACCTGACACCTGGAATCCCCAACTGACTCTGCAACTGGACCAGACAGCATCAGCTCATGTGTCCTAAAAACCTGCTCCACTGCACTTCCTCCCTCTGCCCTTTTCACCCTGTCATTTACCCTTGGACATAGATCATTCCATCTGCCTTGAAATCAGCAAACATCACAGCATTACATTAAAAAGTGCAAAAACGGATCCCCTTAACTACAGACCAATTACCTTAAGGAGAGGACCGTACCACAATCATCAGCAAGGTCATGGAATCCATCATCACAGTTGACATAAAATAATTCCTTTTTTCCAATAGCCTCATCTAAGATCATCAATTCGATTCAGATGAGGTCACTCTACCTTGGACATGCTGTTTCTGCTCTCCCAACAATGGATGGGGGTCCTCAATATCAGACATAAGATCAGGGCCATTTTTGTGGACATATCTCGAGCTTTCGATACACTCTGGCATCATGCCCTGCTCTTCAAACTGTATGCCTATGGTATCCACGGCCAACTCCACAATTGGATTTTTGTCTTCTTCCAATCTCGTAGCCAATGTGTAGCTCTCAACTGAATCCTTTCTCCTCCTCTCCCTGTCAATGCTAGAGTGCACCAAGGCAGTGTTCTAGGCCCCATCCTATTCCTCGTCTTCATCATTGATCACTCTGACTCTCTGGAAAATCCGCTATCTTTTTTTCTGATGACTCTGCTCTTTGTCAAGTCATTGTCATCCTTCTGACAGACAGGCAGCAGCCTCTTTCCTCTCTTCACACCTTGATAAAATCACAAACTGGTTCATCACTTGAAATATGTTTTAACCCTAAGAAATCCCACACACTCACTATGGTTTTTTTTTTTTGTATACCTTGTCACTTGAAATATGTCTTAACCCTAAGAAATCCCACACACTCACTCTATATTTTTTTGTATACCTTGTCGAGGCTCGTATGAGAGCGAACACACAATGCACAGTAAGGGGGAGGGGGGCATGAGGCAAGAGGGGCGGGAGTGGGAAGGACAAAACAGTGGGGAACAGAGACATAAGAGATCTGTGGAAGGGAGAGGGATGGGGCAGGGAACACGGGGTATAAAAGATGGACATTACAGTACAGGGACTTTCAGGAAGGAAAGCAGTGAATTTGAAGGACGTGGGTTTGGGGTGGATTGATGGGGGTAGAGAAGATCGGGGATTTGGATGAGGGATGATAAGAGGTCATGGTGAACAGCTGTTTTGAAGGCTTGGAGGGAAGAATGGGATTGAACAGAGTGAGGGAGTTTATCCCAAAGGTGGGAAAAAGAGGAATGAAAGAGTGAAGGTGAGCAGTGATAAATGATTTCAGTAGTTTTACCAGAAGGGGGTTGTTGGCGGACCTTGAGCGCCCTGTGGAAACATGGTGGGGACAAATCACAGACACAGCAGGGGGGACGAGACCGGAGAGGAGACAGTAGAAGACAGAAAGACCACCGACTTGCCTGCTGTGAGAGAGTGAGAGTCCCAAAGACTCAGCCTCATCGTCGGAGATGCCAATGATCTGAAATGCCTTGGTTTTCACGGCGTGAAGCCGAGAAAGGTGGAAGGCAGGAGCACCAGCCTAGAGGGGAGAGCAGTACTCCAGCAGGCTGTGGACGAAAGCTTCATATGTGGTCAGGAGCTCAGGTTGGCCGAGGAAGGACTTTGCACAATGGAGGAATCCCAGTCGGCGACTGGCTTTGGAGGCCAGGTTGGAAATGTGGCTTTCCCAGGAAAGGAAAGATCATGGCAGATAGTGAAACCCAGAAGCTTTAAAGAAAAGATTTCTTCCAGAGGATTGTTGAGAAAGTGGATGGGGTGGGGAGGGGGGGTTCCAAACGGTCCTTTCGGAGAGATATAGTGTGAGTGTGAGATTTGTCAGGATTGAAAGACATGTTCCACGTGTTGACCCAGCTTGTGATTTTATCCAGATCTGCAGTGAGCGAAGAAGCTGCTGCTTGCCGGTCTGAGGGATGACAGATGGTACGGCAGAGGGTGGAGTCATCAGCAAAGAGATAAAGAGGATTTTCCAGGGTCGGAGAGATCATTGATGAAAACCAGAAAAAGAACAGGGTCAAGAACGCTGCCTTGAGGAACTCCAGCCTGGACAGGAAGAGGGGATGAAAGAACTCCACTTAGGACCACACGTTGACTGCAACAGGAGAGGAAGTCTGCGAGCCATGAGTGGAGATGGCCTTGGATACCATAGGAAGAGAGTTTGGTGAGCAGGGCAGGGTCCCAGACTGTCAAAAGCATGCAATATATCTTGGGATATGGCTCTGATTTCATGTCCAGCATTGAGGACCTCCATCCATTGTTGGGAGAGCAGAAGCAGCATATCCAGGGTCGAGTGGCCTGGTCTGAAACCAAGTTGATGATCGGAAATCCAGCCATTGGAGAAAAGGAAGGATTTAATGTCTGAAGCGAATGTCTCTCTTTCTCCAAAAGGACCATACCGCAAACCCTCCCATCTACTTTCGCAAAAACTCTCTCAAAGTTCAGTTAATCACTCAAACCCTTGGGTCTCACTCTCACTCATGATCTCTCTTGGGAAACCACATTTAAATGCCAGACACCGATTGGGCATCCTTTGTCTTGCAAAGTCCTCCTTGGCACACTTGAGCTCCTATCCACCGAGAAGGCTTTCATCTGCAGCTTGATGGAGTTCTGCTCTCCCATCTGGGCTGGCACCCCTGCCTCACACCTTACTCAGATTGATGCTGTGGAAACCAAGGCTTTCAAGATCATTGTACTCTCTCATGATGAAGCTGAGTCGATGGGTCTATCATTTCACCATTGCTGACAGGTCACTGGGCTCTGTTTTCTTTGCCTCCTTCCTGGTCTTGCAAACTCTGTCCTCTCCATACTTTGTCCCCCCCCCTCCCTCCAGGTATCTGCAGGATGCATGTGGTCCACCAGGAACCCCCTCCTCATGAAACTGCCAAAATCCAGAACCACTGCTCACCTCCACTCATTTATTCCTCTTTTTTTTCCCACCTGTGGAACCAACTTCCACACTCTCTTTAATCTCATTCTTCCCTCCAGGTCTTCAAGCCAGCTGTTCGCCATCATCTCAAATCATCCCCCTTCCAAAATCATCATATTTATACACTCATTAAAACACTCCCAAAATTTTGCTTCTGCATTCATGTCCATCCCTTGCATACTCCACTACCCCTCATTGTTATCCGCATCCCTTGTTTGTCCGTCTCTATTTTCTCCCTCTGCCCTGCTGTTGCCCCCCCCCCTATTTTTTCCTGTTGTTCCTTTTGTTCTGGTACATCCTGATTATGTTCTGTGTTCTGGCTCCTCCATGGACTTTAACAAGGTATAAAAAAGAAATATATATATATATATATATATATATATATATATATATATATATATATATATATATATATATATATATATATATATATATATATATATATATATATTTGTAATTCCTCTTTTGAAATTAGATTTTTATTTCACTTTCAATTAACTGAATACAATGTAGGTTACAAATGTGCTTAGTAAGTAAAGGTTAATGAGAGTTTCATTAGGTGGATGTATTTGGTTTATTAAATTCAGTGAAGGTGTGCAGATACAACAGGAGCACATGCAATAGAAGAATGGACCTGAATATCATTTAAATTCTGAATTTCTGTGGGTAATGAAGTAATCAAAACATCACTGAAATAGCTTTCACCAAAATTACATTTATATGTATTCTATTTACCTTTAAATTGAGTTCATATTAAGCAAAATGCTTGTAGAGATCAATTATGATTTCCAACATCACGTGCACATGCTGTGATATAAAAAAATGATACTTAGTGGATTTATGCTTCTGGGCAGTGTTGATTGCACCATAAAAAATGTTCAGTAATTTAACATTCACTGATGAAAAAGTTCATTGTTTCCGTGAGTTTTTCTTTCCAGTAGTGAGGCTCATGGGAGAGCGAGGTAGAACTGGTAAGTGGGACAAACATTGAGAGAATGAACGAACAGGAAAAGAAGAAAAGGATGAGGGGAAGAAATACTGAAACTAGCAAGTAAGATTTTTGGGTTAGGAAAGGTAAATGGGGGGTAGTAAAGATCATCGGTGGAATTGGTGATAACTAGAGATGGCGGTGCATTTCTTGCTTGAAGTCCTGGAGGGAAAAGTGAGACAGAACGGCTTCTGCAATGTAGTTCTATTGACTGGAGAAGTGAGAAATAAAAGAGCTGAGGTGTGATGTCGGCCTCGATTTTGGAATTTTAACCAGGAGAGGGTCACTGGAAGAAAGCCTGCATCCTGGAGTTGCTGGGGAAGGTTGGAGGACTGAGAGACTAAATGAAGCACTGTTGGAGAATGGACTATAGAAAACAAAGCTCATCGAACTGCCCATGATGGGAGATCAACAGACCTTAAACTTCTGCCTTATCACGGGAGATTCCTATAATTTTGAGAGCTTTAGATGTTGTATAAAACAAGAAACACAGATGTGATGCTGGGTACCAACCCATAGCAGAGAACAGTACTCCATTGAGTTACATACAAAGGCCTTGTACATTGTGAGTAGCTCTGATTTTCGAAGAAAAGATGGTTCGAGAGAGCATGTCCCGTCTGTCGCTGGCTTTAGATAGCAGCTTTGTTTTGTGGTCAGCCCAGAAAAAGTCATGGCTGATGGTGAGGCTGAGAAGTTCAAGAGACTGAACCTCTTCCAGGGTATGACCAAGTATATAGATAGGTGGGTTTGTAGTGGCATCATTTTGCCTTTGGTTTCATAATATGTGAATATGCTTTTGCTTTGGTTTAACAGGGATTCCCGGGCAGGGGTTTTGAGAGGTTTTACTGTTGCGGTTTAAGAAATAATTGAATTGGAACCCAAACTTCTTGGACATCTTGCCTTTTCTGGATGCTCAACCAGCATCATTGGTGGCAGCTGTTTCGATAAAGCTGCCGCCATTCGAGCTTCATGGCCCGGAGATGTGGTTCACGCAAGTCGAAGCACAATTTGACACCCGAAACATTATTACCAAGCTGATGTGATTGAAATACATGGATGGCTCCTTGTTACCAGAGCATGCGATGAAGGTGAGATGCTTTATGACAACCTCCAACAAACGCTCCATACATGGCTTTGAAAACTGTGCTCATAAAGCGTATGACTGCCACTGAGCACTACCGCTTTTACCACCTTACAGCTGAGCATTTAGGAGATCGAAGACCCACACAACTACTGCATCATGTGCAACAGGTTATCTGTGACCGCCACGCCACCTTCGACCAGTCGCTCCTTCGTGAGTTGGTCTTACAACGTTTTCCCACACAAGCCCACGTAATACTTGCAACTAATGCAGAGTGAGCACTACTCGCTACTGCGAATCTGCCTGTTAGTCTCATAGACACAGTTACACCGACCATGGCTAATGTGACACCTCCACCACAGCACGTCATGCAGCTACAATCTGAAATGGTGGACCTTAAGAAGCTCATCCTGGAGCTCCATTCTGCGCAACACCAGGCGTGTCCATCTTCGTGTACCCCTTGTCGGGACAGAGATAAACGCTATGCCTCGTGCTGCGGTTCGCCTTCACCTTCAGTGAACACTCCAGATTGGTGTTGGTACCACATGGCATTCGCTGCTAATGCTCATCTGAGTAGAGCACCGTGCTCGTACTGGCCTCAGGGAGACAACGAGTCCCACAACTCAAAGTATAGTTCTCTCATATACTATAGTTCTAACTGAAACATTTTTGCCTGTGGCAGGCAGAATGAGTTAGTAAATTTTTTGTGTTAAATAATGCTTGGGAGGAGGTCTTTTCGAAAGAAAAGAAGAGGTAGTAAAATAGAAAGTTGAGAAATGTGAAAGGAGAACGCCCAGGTTAAAATAAACATGATGAGGCACATGTCAGTCTGGTAAGTATCTGTGTGTAATGCCCAGTCGAACTGGGTGTCGAACTGAACATGACACAATATGGCATGCTTTCTAGATTAGGCCCTGTACTGGGAGTTAAGGCAGACGCACAAACTCTGATCCAGCAATACACACCAAAAACATATGTATAAGACATGGGGATGATTCAAAACACAATTAACAACACATGGAGAGATAATACATGGGGATGTCTTCAAAACACATTAACAACACGTGAAGGAAACTGTGACATTGTTATTTCTAACCCCCCCCCCCCCAATTCTTCCTTCTTCCTTCTTCCTTCTTCCTTCCTGATATTATTGCTTTGTTTATTTTCTTCGTAAATAACAAAATCTGACATGCAAAGAATAGAGCTAATGCTCTTCATTAACTTTCTCTGATACATCTATCTATAATTCCAGCAGTGTGTGTGTGTGTGTGTGTGTGTGTGTGTGTGTGTGTGTGTGTGTGTGTGTGTGTGTGTGTGTGTGTGTGTGTGTGTGTGTGTGTGTGTGTGTGTGTGTGTGTGTGTGTGTGTGTGTGTGTGTGTGTGTGTGTGTGTGTGTGTGACACCACTGTTTCTCGACAACCGCTGGTCCGATCTAATTGAAACTTGCCAGATATATTGCGGGCGACCTGGGGATGTGCTTTTTCAAGGTTTGATATTAATCGGACAAGTGCTTCCCAAGTTATGGCCATTTATTTACCAACCAATGACAAGACACATTGCTGAGTGGGCGTGACCGATGGGGGAAGGGAAGTTCAGCCGCGTTCCCCATTACGGGTTACAATGTACGGACTTCCGGAGAGTGATGACTTCAGGTATTCTAATAATTTCTCGATTTCTTATGCGCATTTATTGATAAACACAATGCCCCAAGTTCTGATTGTTTTCATATTAGACTGTGCATAAATTTCGGTAACATCAGAGTGAGCTGGTATGCTCCGAAGCAGGAAGTATTTTTTTTCTCTCTCTCTTCTCTTCTCTTTTTGTTTTTCCTTGCGATGACATTGCGAAAAGGCAAAATACGTTGGCGCTAATTGAATAATTGGCCATTAAAACTAAATTACCAATAATTGTGACTGAGATATGCGAACTTCCGGGCCACGCACGTACGGACATGCGAGAGCGATGGAACGGCCTGTGTGGTTGTTATTTCTTGGTCGCGGTTTGAATTTTTTTTTTTTTTAAACGGGCACGTACTAGTTTGATTAAAAGAAAGGAAGGGTATGATATAATTCTGATAACATACTTCAGTTTTGTCTGAGAAATCCTTTCCTTATGTTTAACTAGTATCCTAACAATTCCACATTATTACTTTTATCTCCATTATTTCAACGATGGAAAAATTGTCTTCATTATGTAGCGGTCCAGCACGATGGATCTCAGTATCATGGCTTAAATGATGCCCATGGAAAATATTTGCAGCTGGTAGAAAAGCGAAAATAGAATATTGATGAGGCTGGGTTACTTGAGCAATGCAGCCAGGCAAAGAGATGGAAAGAAAAACGATTGCACTTTTAGCCACATCGCAGGAATCCCATGATTACAATCAAAGTATTATTTCCTCTGCCACCGAAGGTGAACAGAGGTTATGTTTTCATCTCTGTCTGTCTCTATCTGTTTGTTTGTTTGTCTGTCTGTGAACAGGATATCTCAAAAAGTTGTGGACGGATTTGGACGAAATTTGGTGGACAGGTTTGATGTAGTGTATGTCATTGTGTAATTTAGTCAACTTTTCAGAAAGAATCTGGAAACTTGTAATTTTTCACTTCCTATGTTTACAGTGAACACAAAAACAGCTGTTTCCAATTTTTTTTTATTCATAAGCAGTGACCAAAATCCAAAATTTGAGAAATCGCCATATTTTACCCATTATTACACATTCAGAGATAATAAAAATATCTGTTCAGCTAAATTTAACCCAGTTAGGCATTATTTACGAACCCCCCAAAAGATGACAGCCAAATGTGCACAAAAAGGACGTTCTGTAGTACTGAGAACATACAATTTGAATGGATGTGCAAATACAAAACACAAGGATGCTTGGGCATATATAATTATTTTGTCATCCAAGTCCTCATTTTCCTCGTCATCGCTTGAATTCTCATCAATTGCGACATTGTTGCATGTGTCCTCAGCTCCTTCACACTTGCAGAGCTCTGTACAGGCTAGATTATGTGCCTTACAAGAGCACCATCCACTGGACTTACTGGAGACACAGGAACACTTCACAAGTTCCACCACAACCACCACAGTGCTGCTGGAACTTTTGAGACAACTGGGACATAGTGGCCGTCCTCCAGTTGTTGCCATCCCAGAGTAACAGGATCCAGTAGAATTGGTACAGCTACTAAGTCTTGCAACCATATGTTGGCTTGTCGGTGTGCGCGCAATATATGCTCAGTCATACATCCTTGAGTCGGAAGTAGCTTCTCCACACCTTTGACGATTTGATTTATGTGCTTCCAGTATGTGCTGAGAGATGACCGTTGCTGACTGATTCAAATCATGTGTTCGGGTTTCAGTTTTTACTGTGTACATGCTCTTCAAGATCCATAGAATCATGCTATGTAGTTCATGTGGAACTACATCTTCTGCTGAGTTTTCCAGCGTTCCATTGAAAACCCATGGGTCCTTTTTGACCTGCTCAATCGATTTACGTAGCGCCATGGAAGCTTCGAAGATCTTCTTCATGTTATCATGTGGGTCAGGTCTGTGTACTGCTTCTCTGACTGCTGCGTTTTGTTTGGCTTTGGAATGTATCAGCGTAGGCTTATTTGGCAATAGTGTGAACTGAACGAGTTTGACATTCTTCTCGATTTTCTGTCGCAACCATCTCCGTGCTGTTTGGGCATTTGAAAATCTTGACCAATATTCAATATCGTGTTGTTTCATCTTCGATACATAGTCCTTTTCTCCTTCATCGATGGGTATGATTTCACCTTGTTCAATACACTCCTGTATTTCGGCTGCTATATAGTGAACAGTTGTTTCACCATCATCGGTATTGCCACCGGTAGGGGTATTTGAGGAGGGTAGACTGTCTCCAGCACACTCAAGCTCATGCTTCAGAAGTTGACACTGTTCAGTTATACACTGCTTGTGATACACAATGTCCTGTGACAGTGCATCATTGTCAGATATGACATTAGCATAGTTCACTTTCCACTCTGGGTTGTTGGAGTGTTGCACTATATCATGTATCATAGTTCCAATATTTCCTGACCGGCATTCGTGCAAAACATCTTTAACTTTGCCTTGGCAGAAAAAGCACTTACTTTTATCGTAGTTCATGGATTTTGAACGAGTGTGCCTTCCTGATACTGACAGTTCTTCAGGTTCTCCATGGTGCAATGAGGTAGCTGGTCTCCCTATGGTTCGTTGAAGAAGACTAACATCGGATGTTGCACAGGCTCGTTTATATTGCTTTTCATCACATTTTATATGTTCTTTATTGGTGCTTGCCGCGTAGCAAGTTCTGTGCCACACAACATGCTTGTCACTTAGATCACCTGCTGTCAAGTCCCCGATTTTTTTCACTGAGTGTAATGAACTCACTGTTCCCAAAACTCGCTGTCAAACGAACCGCTGTCAAGAATTTGTCGTACGTTGAATGTTCCTCAGATTGTGGTGGTTCTTTCAATTGCTCTTGTTTGGAGCTCTGACACTTTATGCATAGTTTATAGTTTGTTTCTGTGCGCACCCTTTTCTCCGGGGGTTCTTCTCTCTATGCCATGACTTATCTGCAAATAGAGAAAAAACACATAATTGATAATTTTTATGTAAACGACACTACATGTATATTGTCTAAATATGCAGGATCAGGCAAAGATATCAGAGTGGTCATATTGATGTGTTAGGGATTATGATTATGATGAGTGTTAGGATTATGATTATGATGTCTATTATAGATCTTCTACTGCATACACTGTGTCTGAAAATACGAAACAAAATTTGTCATCAAAATTTTTATTGATTTTCGTCACTCGCTGGCTGCCACCTTCGATTTTTTTTTGTCATTAGCAATGTTTGTAAAAATTGGAAACAGCTGATTTGTAGTCTAATGTGATCTTAGGAAGTGAAAAAAACATAAGTTTCCAGATTCTATATTTAAAGTTGACCATTGTATGAATTGCTACATAACAACATACACTACTGAGTGAGTGGTCCCTGCTCAGTCACCCTGAGTGAGTGGTTCGTGCTCCATCACCCTGAGTGAGTGGTTCGTGCTCCGTCACACTGAGCGAGTGGTTTGTGCTCCTTCACCCTGAGCGAGTGGTTCATGCTCCATCACCCTGAGCAAGTGTTTCGTGCTCTATCACCCTGATTGAGTGGTCCGTGCTCCGTCACACTGAGCGAGTGGTTTGTGCTCCTTCACCCTGAGTGAGTGGTTCATGCTCAATCACCCTGAGTGAGTGGTTCATGCTCCGTCACACTGAGCGAGTGGTTCATGCTCCATCACCCTGAGCAAGTGTTTCGTGCTCCGTCACCCTGATTGAGTGGTTCGTGCTCCGGCACACTGAGCGATTGGTTTGTGCTTCATCACTCTAAATGAATTGTGAAATAACACCTGATTTCCGAGCCGTTTGCCGTATTAACATATTTTCTAATTTACCGAGACAAATTTTTTTCCACCCTTGAAACGCAGTTGTTTATAAAGAATAATGTTTGTGAACATATCCCTGAAATGTTGATATAAATGCAACATCGTTTTTTGGTGAAAGCTACTCAAGGTTTCTGGGTTGTATACATTAAGTACTGCAGTTGATAAAAACACAAACTCCAACCGGCCGATTCCCGAAAAAATTCCAATTATCGGCCAAGCATGTGTGTGTGTGTGTGTGTGTGTGTGTGTGTGTTGTTCATTAAGCATAATATATTCTCTGCTAATTCCCCTATCGCCACCTCTCTCTCTCTCTCTCTCTCTCTCTCTCTCTCTCTCTCTCTCTCTCTCTCTCTCTCTCTCTCTCTCTCTCTCTCTCTCTCTTTTTTTGCTCCAGATATTCCCGAGCAGTGTTTGTCTCTGGCCAGCTTGGCTCCGGACACGTCCGGGCAGTGTTCGTCTCCAGATGGGTCTGAGCGGTGTTTGTCTCCGGACTTGTCCAGATGGTGTTTGTCTCCCAAAAGCTTAGCTCCGGACCCGTACGGGCGGTATTTATGTCTGGATGAGAGTTTATCTTGGATGGGAGTTTGTCTCCGGGCAATGTTTATAGTATGATTGGTAGAAAATGGATTTCAGACATTATTTTGTTTATGTATATATAATATATATCATCATCACACCATTTGAAAGCCTTTATCCCTGAGCAGGGGTCAGCTTTTTGCGGGCTCCAATCAGAGTACCCTTTCTTTTGGCAATGTTTTTACGGCCGGATCCCCTTCCTGACGCCAACCCTTTAGTCGCCTTCGACCCTGCAGGGATAATTACCAGTATACTGGTGCTCATTTTGCCGACCTTCGGAAGGATGACAAGCTGAGTCAACCCCCCTGATGCTAACTCAGCAGCCAGCGGGGCTCAAACTCAGGACCCCAAGGATCCCAAGCCACCGCCTTAACCACTGAGCCACACCAGGCTCATGTATGTGTGTGTATATATACATAAATATATATATATATATATATATATATGTATATGTATGTATATATATATATATATATATATATATATATATGTATGTATATATATATATATATATATATATATATATATATATATATATATATATATATATATATATATATATATATATATATATATATATATATATATATATATATATATATATATATATATATATATATATATATATATATATATATATATATATATATATATATATATATATATATATATATATATATATATATATATATATATATATATATATATATATATATACATATATATATATATATGTATATATTTTCGGTGGTGATTTGATGGTTATGGTGCCGTTTGGGAATGGCGGTGATGCGATGATGTGGGAGCGAGTTGTGAAGGTCAAGGTCGTGGCTGTTGGCCTCTCTAACTTTGTCTCCAAACCGTCCTACCTGCGCTGTCCCTCTAATATACTCATTCCTTATCCTGTCCATCCTCGTCACTCCCAACGAGAATCGCAGCATCTTTAACTCTGCCACCTCCAGCTCCGCTTCCTGTCTTTTTGTTAGTGCCACCGCCTCCAAACCATACAACATAGCTGGTCTCACTACCGTCTTATATACTTTCCCCTTCACTCTTGCAGCTACCCTTGTCACAAATCACTCCTGCAACTCTTCTCCACCCACTCCATCCTGCCTGCACTCTCTTTTTCACTTCTCTCCCACACTCTCCGTTACTTTGGACAGTTGATCCCAAGTATTTAAACCCATCCACCTTCCCCACCTCAACTCCTTGCAACCGCACCATACCACCACCCTCCCTCTCATTTACGCATATGTACTCCGTCTTACTCCGACTGACTATCATTCCCCTTCTCTCCAGTGCGTACCTCCACCTCTCGAGGCTCGCCTCAGCCTGCTCCCGACTCTCCCTACAGATCATGATGTCATCCGCAAACATCATAGTCCATGGGGACTCCAGTCTGATCTCGTCCGTCAACCTGTCCATCACCATTGCAAACAGGAAAGGGCTCAGAGTCGATCCTTGGTGCAATCCCACTTTTACCTTAAACCGGTCCGTCATTCCTACCGCACACCTCACCGCTGTCACACTGTCCTCGTACATATCCTGCACGATCCTCACATACTTCTCCACCACTCCCGACTTCCTCATACAATGCCACAACTCTCTTGGCACCCTATCATAAGCTTTCTCTAAATCCACAAACACACAATGTAACTCCTTCTGGCCTTCCCTATACTTCTCCATCAACATTCTCAAAGCAAACCT